>NC_021163.2:34718564-34719643 GCF_000331145.2 Cicer arietinum | reverse complement strand
GAAGTTGATCAATTTTTACATTGTTTCAAAGTAAGTGATTAGATTAATTTATTTAATTGCTAATTATATATGCATTTGATTGCTTAATTGAATTATATTTTTAATATTTTTTTAAATTTAAACAAACAACATACTAAATGTACTTGGAAAAGAGACCATGATGTCGCAGTTTTGCCTTCTTTTGACCATCGCTTTTCAAAGCGTCTCTCATCTATGTTGGCTTACGCACGTAATAAGGGTGAGGATAAACGGCCTAATTGGATTGGTGAAAATGTTTGGACTGCTTTGTGGAGGAAATGGAACACAGATGCTTACAAACATTAGAGAGAACATCTGAGAGGGGTACCAGTACTCATAAGGGAGGTTCCATGTCTGCTGGAGAAATTAAATATTATATGGTAATTTATTATTATTTATAATATATATCTATTAATTTATATTCAATTAATCATCACATTTCACCAACTTATAAACTTGACATTAATTTAATATTTTAGGAAAAGCAACTTGGAAGGTAGGTCACCCAGGCAGAGATACATCGCTATCTTCATGTTAATCCTGAAACAAATGAGTATACTGATGAATTATCAAAAATGATTCAGGTAATTATTATATATTGTGGCGGCCTAAACCCTCACAAATGGGGGATTTTGTGGCGGCCTGGACCCCCACAAAGGTTGAACTTTTTAAAATCAGTCTGTCCTTTTTGGCGGCCTGTGCCCTCACAAAGTGAGGCATTTGTGGCGGCCTATGCCCTCACAAAGGCAGGATTTTGTGGCTGCAAAGGCCCTCACAAAAGGCAACGTATTTTTCAAACTTTGTGGCCATTTTGGCCGCCACAAAGGTTTGTGACCAGCTTATTTGTGGCTGCCTGATGACTCTTCATCATATGCATACTTTCCCACTGTTTTAGTCTTATTTATCCTCAATCATCAGTTAAATTAAGGATTTATTTAATACATTTTATTGATTTTTGTTCTTTGAGTTAATAAAATGTTATTTGTTTTTATTTCGTTGATTAAGTAGGAATTTGTCGTAATTTTACATTGCGTTTTGTTTTAGTGCAGTGCTGAATTTTG
>NC_021163.2:34710725-34711360 GCF_000331145.2 Cicer arietinum | reverse complement strand
GAAAGGGAATGAAGACAAATCCGCTGAGAAAAAGACACCACTGATTGAACTCAAGCAGCTGCCTCTTCATTTGAAATATGTATTCCTGGGTGAAGAAGAAAAAAATCCAGCCATAATTAGTGCAAGCTTAAGCGAGTTACAAGAAGATAAGTTGTTGAGAATTCTGCGGAAGCACAAGGGTGCTATCGGGTTGTCCATTGATGACTTGAAGGGAATAAGTCCGACTTTTTGTATGCACAAAATCCTCATGGAAGACAATCACAAACCGGTAGTACAACCCCAAAGGAGATTGAATCCGGTAATGAAAGAAGTAATCAGGAAAGAGGTGGTAAAGCTACTAGAAGCCGGACTCATATACCCAATTTCAGATAGCTCTTGGGTGAGTCCCGTCCAAGTGGTACCAAAAAAGGGCGGAACGACTGTCATCACAAATGAAAAGAACGAGTTAATTCCTACTCGGACGGTTACAGGCTGGAGAGTGTGTATTGATTACAGGAGATTGAACAGTGCCACGAGGAAGGATCATTTCCAGCTCCCCTTCATTGATCAGATACTTGAGCGGTTAGCCGGACATGAGTATTACTGCTTCCTAGACGGCTATTCAGGGTACAATCCGATAGTTGTAGCACCCCGGG
>NC_021163.2:34709188-34710543 GCF_000331145.2 Cicer arietinum | reverse complement strand
TGTTTGATTAATCTATCTCTTGTATTAGAAAGGTGTGAAAAATCTAACTTGGTCCTAAATTGGGAGAAATGTCATTTTATGGTAAGGGAGGGGATTGTTTTAGGCCACCGAATCACCCACAAGGGGATCGAGGTAGACAAGGCCAAAGTTGAAGTGATTGAAAAACTTACCCCCCTACCAACGAGAAAGGCATTAGAAGCTTTTTAGGCCATGCTGGATTTTATAGAAGGTTTATAAAAGACACACCTTTCAAATTCAATGAAGATTGTTTGCATGCTTTTAACAATTTGAAAAACCAGCTGATAACTGCCCCCATGCATGCTTCACCTGACTGGTCACTACCTTTTGAAATCATGTGTGATGCAAGTGATAGTGCTATTGGGACAGTTCTGGGACAAAGAAAAGACAAGATGTTGCATGTGATCTACTATGCTAGTCATGTTTTAAATCAGGCACAACACAATTATGCTACAACTGAAAAAGAATTATTAGCTGTAGTCTATGCTTTTGATAAATTTCGGTCTTATTTATTAGGATCGAAAGTTATTGTTTACACTGATCATGCTGCCTTGAGGTATTTGTTTACTAAGCAGGAATCAAAACCACGGTTGCTTAGATGGATCCTATTACTACAAGAATTTGACATTGAGATCCGGGATAAAAAGGGGTCAGAGAACACTGTGGCTGACCACCTATCTCGATTGGAGAAGGTTGAGGAGAATGAGGACATCAGACCGATTCGAGATCAATTTGCTGATGAGCACATCTTTGCCATTACCACGGTACCTTGGTTTGCCGACTTTGCTAATTTCAAGGTGGGGGGTACAATCCCATCTGATTTCACTTACCAACAACGAAAGAAGTTTATCCACGATGCCAAATTCTATGTATGGGATGAACCCTTTCTGTACAAAAGAGGAGTGGATGGGCTGTTGCGAAGATGTGTGCCCGAGGAGGAACAAGAAAAGGTAATGTGGCACTGCCACGACTCCGAGTATGGGGGTCATTTCAGTGGTGACCGAACTGCAGCAAGAGTTCTACAATCGGGGTTGTTCTGGCCTTCTTTATTCAAAGATACATTCAACTATGTGAAGAAATGCGATCGATGCCAGCGCACCGGTAACATCTCAAAACGGGATGAAATGCCGCAAAATCCTGTATTAGAAGTAGAAGTGTTCGATGTGTGGGGTATTGATTTCATGGGCCCATTCCCATCGTCATACAACAAAGTTTATATTTTGGTGGCGGTGGATTATGTCTCAAAATGGGTTGAAGCAATAGCTACTCCAACAAATGATTCGAAACAGGTTATCACCTTTCTCAAGAAGAACATATTCGCTCGCTTCGGCGTGCCT
>NC_021163.2:34708042-34708697 GCF_000331145.2 Cicer arietinum | reverse complement strand
GTGAAAGATGTACACTCTGATCGGAACTTCAAGGTCAATGGACAAAGACTCAAATCGTATTTCGGGGAAGAGTCAAAACTTTCGATGGAGTCCATCCATCTGGTTGCCATTTGAAGAATGATCTGTCAAGCTTAGGACACTAAACAAGCGCTTATTGGGAGGCAACCCAACTTCATATCCTTTGCATTTTAATTTCATGTCACTTTATTTACTTTCAATTTTAGTTTTGAATTACTAATTTTATTCATTCTTGATGTTTAGTATAAGCAAGAAATCATAAAATGTGTTAGGGAGTGTTTTTTTCAGTTGAGAGGGGGAAAAACGCTCCTGAAGCGCAAGCCGTGCGCCTGAAGCGCAATTCAGGGAGTTCAGCGCTGTGAGCGCGCGCCTGGGGCGCTTGAAGCGCATTTCCCAGATCCCAATTCTGCCAACGCGCGCCTGGAGCGCGCCTGGGTCGCTTGAAGCGCATTTCCCAGATTTCACTACTGCCAACGCGCGCTTGGAGCGCACCTGGGGCGCTTGAAGCGCATTTCACAAACATCCTGGAAATTCTGGGCCTGTTTTAAACACTACAAGTAAGTCAATTTCCTATCTTTCACATACACCATTATCATTGAAGGTCAAGCTCCCTCCCTGCACACAATCTCGAAAATTG
>NC_021163.2:34706614-34707988 GCF_000331145.2 Cicer arietinum | reverse complement strand
GCCCCACAACACGATGCATTCCTATTCAAGACCAGGGCAACATAGGAATACCATGCCAAACTCCCAGGCAGTCCACAAGTTTGTAAGTGAAAAAAATTTCAGTTGGAAGACGGTGAATTTGTTGACATCCAGGCTATGATTGCTTCCAGAGGATGGGAGAAGCTGACCACATTTGTCACCACAGCGAGCAAGTCATTAGCTGAGGAATTCTACTCTAATGCTTCTGATCTAAAGTCTGACCAACCATTCCCATTTGACCAATTTGTGAGTTACGTGAAGGGAAAAAGAGTACCATTCACACCTCAAGTCATCAATGACATGTTTGGCCTGCCGAACTATAGTGATTGCCGCTTTCTAGCTATGGAAACACAACGTATAAGACCCAGCAGTCAGGAAATCCTACGCATTTTATGCAGACCAGGCACAGATTGGGTACGAAATAGAGATGGCTCAGTTCGGAAATTACGCTCAGTGGACCTCACACCGACTGCTAAAGCATGGAGTACTTTTGTCCATCATACACTATTGCCATGTTCGAATGTGTCTGATATAACATTTCAAAGAGCATGTCTAATACTTGCTATCTTAAAAGGTGACAGAATTAATGTGGGCATGTTAATAGCCAAGGATATCAGGGGCACAGCCATTCTTGATCCCCCAACAGGCTACTTCCATCACGCCTCCCTGATAGGAAAATTATGTGAGCTGGTGCGAGTGGTACCAAAACAAGGCGAAGAAATGTTGAAACCAGCTACTCCAATCACTGCCAGATGGATAACAAAACACTCTATGATTCCAGCAGACCATCCTGTTACCCCATGATTAGAATTAAGCATTACCGTATAGAAATTCTCTTGTAAATTATTGCTTTGCAACTAATTTAATTGGTTTCATGACCTGCATCTATCCCTAGACTACAAATTCATGAATTTCTCATCTCAAGCATTCGTAAAGTCCACTTCCGTTTCAAAATACGAATCGTAGAACATTTTAATGTTGATCAAGCAATAAAAAGCATTAAGCACAGAGATGAGAAAAACAATTCAATAAACTCATTCATATAACTAGAAATCAAATCAGAAAAATAAGGGTTTCATCTGGTTACACTCATCCCTAACAAACAGGGTTTAGTTACTCATGACAGAGATACAAAAGATAAGGATTAAAGAAGAATTACAAGAATGATTCATGGATGATTCTTGATAAAACTGCTTCAATCGCGTTAGAAACGGCCGTCTTTGAGTTTCTATGCTAGGGCACAAGTCTCCCAAGTTCCCCAGAGTCAAAAAAAATCCCTAAAACAGTAAAAATCTGCGTTTTTATGATTCTGGTGCGCGTCGCGCGCCCCAGGCGCGCAGGGCGCGCTCCAGGCGC
>NC_021163.2:34687930-34706085 GCF_000331145.2 Cicer arietinum | reverse complement strand
AAAAAAAATAATAATAAAAAGAAGAAAAATAAAATGAAAGAAGAAAGAAGAAAAACAAAATATATCTTCTTGGTTCTTCTGTCAATGTCTGAGAATCTCCATAATGAAAAGGTGAAGAAAAAAAAATGGTAGAATAAGGTGGAAATGTATGCCTAACTCCAAGTGGTAAAGCCTACTATCCTAAAATGTCCTACCCTTACCTAAGCCCCATTACAACCCGAAAGTCCTCCAAAAATGTATGTGTTTACTGCATTGTGATTGCTAACTAGAATTTTTTCAAGCCTATGGTAGCGTGATGCATGTTCTAGGATTTGAGTGATAAATTCATAAACCTTTCTAAACACTTGAGAGAAATTTTGGTGAGATTGTGTGAAGAGAGAGTTGAATTTGATAAATGAATGCCAAGGTGTACAAATCTTGTTGTCTGTATTTTTGAAAACAACCATAGAGCATGATGAATGTTTTGCAGTAGCAAGAACTTTGAAATTTGAGTTTGATGTAATTTGAGAAATTAAACTTAAGTGTGCATTTAACAGGACCAAATATGAAATTAATTGTTGCTTGGGGACAAGCAATAGATTAAGTTTGGGGTTGTGATGACTCTTCATCATATGCATACTTTCCCACTGTTTTAGTCTTATTTATCCTCAATCATCAGTTAAATTAAGGATTTATTTAATACATTTTGTTGATTTTTGTTCTTTGAGTTAATAAAATGTTTTTTGTTTTTATTTCGTTGATTAAGTAGGAATTTGTCGTAATTTTACATTGCGTTTTGTTTTAGTGCAGTGCTGAATTTTGGTGAAAAATCAACATGACATATGTGGAGTATTTCAGCCATCTCTAGAGTTCTAGATGTCCAATTAGTGTCATTCCAAGTGCTAATGAAAGCTAAGATCCATATCTACAACTTTCATGAAGACACCGGGACCAAATTCAGACGCAAAATCTGAGACAAATGCAAAATACATCAGACAGCAGATGAAATGCGCCTTGAGCGCGTCCTGGAGCGCATGGAGCGCATTTCTCAGGATTTGACTCTGCCAACGCGCGCTTGGAGCGCGTTTTTCCGTGTCTGGGGCGCGCGACGCACACCAGCAACCATAAAAACGCAGATTTTTACTGTTTTAGGGATCTTTTTGACTCTGGGGAACTTGGGAGACTTGTGCCCTAGCATAGAAACTCAAAGACGGCCGTTTCTAACGCCATTGAAGCAGTTTTATCAAGAATCATCCATGAATCATTCTTGTAATTCTTCTTTAATCCTTATCTTTTGTATCTCTGTCATGAGTAACTAAACCCTATTTGTTAGGGATGAGTGTAACCAGATGAAACCCTTATTTTTCTGATTTGATTTCTAGTTATATGAATGAGTTTATTGAATTATTTTTCTCATCTCTGTGCTTAATGCTTTTTATTGCTTGATCAACATTAAAATGTTCTACGATTTGTATTTTGAAACGGAAGTGGACTTTACGAATGCTTGAGATGAGAAATTCATGAATTTGTAGTCTAGGGATAGATGCAGGTCATGAAACCAATTAAATTAGTTGCAAAGCAATAATTTACAAGAGAATTTCTATACGGTAATGCTTAATTCTAATCTTAAATCCACTAAGGAATTAGGGGTTACTTTGGAATTAAAGGTTCTGTCACTAAGACATTAGGGCAAGAATAATAAAGAGAATTCGGTAATAATTCAATAAAGGAATTCAGTAACTAGGATCAAATTAGACACCAAGGTTGGATTCGAAGTGAAACTCATCCCTGACATTTTTCTCATTATAAAAGATCAATTTTATTATTGTTGTTAATTTCAAACATTATTTCAATCAACTTGGGAACCTTTTTGTTCAATTCTAGTAATCAAATATAATTCAATAGTAAAACGCAATCCTTGAGTTCGACACTCGGTACTACCGTTTTATTATTACTTGCAACGATTCAGTACACTTGCTGAAACGCTATCAAGTTTTTGGCGCCGTTGCCGGGGATTGCCAATTCACTATTGAAGTTAATTTATTTACTTAATTGAAATTTTTTGCTCTACAATAAAATTTTTGATATTTTTTTTATTTGTTGAACTTGCTAATGTCATGTCTAGTGGTTTGTCTCTCCTTTGTTTGAGATAACTATTCGTTGTAGAGCATGGAAGATTATACTGATGATATTCTACTGCAATTATATGAAGAGTGTGATACTTGTCTTATTTCGGGTATATGTCGCATGATTGAGGGGCAAATCATGAGCCATACATTTTTAAAACATCACCCTCAGATCCCTCCGATGCAGCCTCTTAGGTGTGACTTTTGCGGAGAAGCACATAAGAAAGGAAATTGTGCTGATGACCTTGCCGAACTAGGAGAATATGAAGATTTTTTTTAAAGTCATAGAAAACGACGAGCGCAAACACATTACTTACGTGTCGAACATAGTCTTTATATTGGAGTGATTGTTGTAATTGCCGTGTAAGGGATCTAAATAGTATACAACTTCAGAGGTCGCATTGATTGCAAATAGCACCCAATGTGCCCTACAACAACAACAAAATTGGTTGGCAATTTTGTTTACACAACTAATAAATATAAGATCTCATAAAATAAAAAGATATAAATAAATAATATATAATTACGTACCCTGAATTATATGGTGCAGAGAACAACTTATCCTTCTCTATATTTCCTAATAACATATGTACAATGTATTTTTTTACATTCACTAGATCGAGTTTACACATCGAAAGCTTATGCGGAGACAAGAATGAATATTTATTTGACAATCTGCGCAAGCACACCAACTTCTCATACAAAAACCTTCAATAAAAATTTCAACTTAGATTAATTATCAATAAATTTAATTAATTACCAATAAATGTAATTAAAAGTAGTTTTTTACCTTATGTACAAGCTGATGACAGTAACACTCAGCTCCTTGTGGTTGAGAAGTTCATATATGTGCTCTTTTTCAAGAAATTCTTCATACTCATCTCCGAATATAGCTTTATTCATGGTTATGATGAGTGAATCGTCGTTGCTGCCCATATTCCTTTTTACTTGGATGTCAAGACACGCCCCGTATTTAGCAAGGCATGGCTGACTTATTTTAGGAGAAGCAGCGACTGATTTTCCCCGATCCAGTTTTTTAGCTGCAACTTTAGCAACTTTATTACCCTCTAGCTTTTGTAGTTTGCCAGCTTTATTACCCTCCAATTGTTGAGGTTTGTCGACTTTATTTTGTTGTGCGGGTGATTTATTTGATTGTATCTGAAAAAGTGAGGTTAAATGTTAGTTTATTGAATCTGAAAAAATGACAAACCTTAGGGAATAAATGCGACAAACCTTTTTGAGCGATGTAATTGACTCGTTTCTAGGAATCTTTTTATCATTCCCTTTAGGCTTTTTCAGAATCTAATTATAAATGTGAAATTAAAGTTACCAGCGGAAAAAAATCAGCAATTAAATATACATACCAATTAAACATACATTTCAATTAATTAAACATACCTTATCAAGGGAAACAAGATGTGTGGATCATGCCACGTAACTACCAACTGCTTCGCCCAAAAACCTCATACCTGCATCGTTGTCCGGTATAGGTAACGGTGCATTTGGTTCCAAAGCAATGACAGGTGATACTTTGACATGGCTAGCAGGGATTAGTGTGTTGTGCAATACTTCTCCCGAAGTATTGTACAAAGTTCCCTTTCCGACCTTGCGATGAGTAGGGGAGGATAAGTACAGAACGCATGGAGTGACACCCTAAATCAATGGTTAATACATAAGTATGGTTAATACATAAGTAATTACATAAGTAAGTAATTAATTACCTCGGGAAGAGTTTTGAGACCAATGTTGCAAATCGCGTTTTCACTCTCCATTTGGAGCTGATCCGGGAGTTGCTTGTCTTTATTCGTCTTCACCAAAAGTGCCACTTGCTCTGATAGGAGTTTGAGCTTCTCTAATACTTCCTCATTGGATGGATTTTGGCGCTTCTCTTGTGAAAAATAGCTTTTAGGAGTTACGCCAAATCCTTTCCCCCTTACGCGACTGGAATATTCAGGAACATTAAACACTTTACCCAGAATGTCCCTGCAACTAGTTTTGTTGCCCTCTTTATTTTCCGAACTTTGTTCGATATTCTCCTAAAATACATGTAGAATTAAAAAGATAAGTTCAATATCATTTTTAAATACAATATTGAAAAATATTAAAGTGATAACATACAATATTAAAAAATATTAAAGTGATCATATACTTACACAAAGTTCTATTATTTTTTGAACATTTTCATTATCAACCACTCCATCCTTATTTACACGAGCTTCCTTCCACAATATATGACGACCCAACGGTTGATCGGATTGGGTGTCTTGTTGCTATTCGTTAAGATCATAAACAAAATATTAGTTAGAAACTATAGTTTATAATACAAATTCCTTCATTATATAAAAGTGATGTTTAATTACTTACAAGTTTTTGCTCTAGACGTGCATATCCCATGTGATTTTTTGTTTGGGTGCGTCGAATTTCTCGCCTTCTCGCGATTTTCCTTACTTATATTCTATATAAAAAAAATAACAATCGTGTAAAAATTTAAAATACGCTATGAATATGAATAATAAAACACAAATGCTAATAAATTAATCACTTACTACAAACGTGGGGTCAGAACGTTTTAATACAAATGCACTCCATTCTTCATTTGATATATAATGTTTATATATTCTTGGAGCTTCAACATTCATATTTCCTTCACTATCTTTTAGATAGGAATTTGAGAGGTGAAATCTAAAACCCCGGTGTATTTTCCCGGCAACTCTCAAGACGTAATTCTTTCTCACCTCATCAAGAACAAAAGCAGTCTGCAAACGAAATAAAGATATAGTTTGAGTAAAGTATTTCAATGGAAAAAAATTAAACATTTTGATACAAATGCACTCCATTCTTCATTTGATATATAATTTTTATATATTCTTGGAGCTTCTGCATTCATATTTCCCTCACTATCTTTTAGATAGAAATTTGAGAGGTGAGATCTAAAACCCCGGTGAGATCTGCAAACGAAATAAAGATATAGTTTGAGTAAAGTATTTCAATGGAAAAAATTATAAATGACAAAAGAGTGGATTAAAAAAGTTACCTGTATATCATTCCACAATATATCTTTGGCATCCTTCAACGCCTTATCTCTCCAGTCATCGATTGTAATGGGGATATTTTGACGAACAACATCCCCAATGTAACTTACAAACATGGAGCTGTTGAGGTCGATTGGCTGACCACTTTCATTCCATCCAACCTAATAAACTCATATAGTAAGTACATGCTTTCAAAAAAGATAAAAAAATAAACAACAAACAGAGTATATTGTATACCTCAAATTTTATCCCACTACTCCTTGCTTTTATGACCTTTTGCATTATGATTACACCACGCTTGACTTCATTTTCGTAAGTCTTGGTGTTGACAACTTCATCATTTTGACAATCCAAAGTCTTGTTAGAATCCATTTACCTACAACAAGTTCAACATGTAGTTCAATATAACTTCAACAAGTTCAACATGCAGTAGTCTAAGTACGTATCAGTATAAGTTCAACATGCATTTTAGTGATAACAAAAAATTAATAACATCAATACTTGAATAGTGAGATGAAATACGTAGGGTTCGTAGGAGAAATGCGCAGAAATACGGTTCGGAGAAACTGAAGTATGGTTGGAAGAAATACGTAATGAGGGTTACGTATTTCAATGAAAATAGATGGTTTGTAATGGTAGAGATGATCGTGGATGGAAATAAGGTTGAAAATGAGAGAGATGATCGTGGAAATATGGTTTGTAATGGAAGAGATGATAGGGTTTGCAAAGGAAGAGAAGAACGATGAAGAAGAGATGATAGTGAAGTTTACATAATGAAAAGGAAACTGAAGCGGTTTACTGTTATATATAAAACCCTATTAGAGCACTTTTTTAGAAGCCTTTTACAGCGCTTGTTGGAAAAGCACTCTAAAAGACCTAACCTTTTAAAGCGATTGTTGTAAACGCGCTCTTAAAGACCTAAGCCTTTTACAACGCTTTTTCAAATAAACACTCTAAAAGGCCTCCTTATTTTATTTTTAAAAGGCTCTTTTACAACGCTTGTAGAATAAGCATTGTAAAAGACCTCTTTGTTTTCTTATGTTATATGATTGTGTTTTTTAAAGGCCTTTTACAACGCTTTTTCAAATAAGCGCTCTAAAAGGCCTCATTATTTTAATTTTAAAAGGCTCTTTTACAGCGCTTGTAGAATAAGCACTGTAAAAGACCTATTTGTTTTCTTATGCTATATGACTGTGTTTTTTAAAGGTCTTTTACAACACTTTTTCAAATAAGCGCTCTAAAAGGCCTCCTTATTTTATTTTTTAGTGGCTCTTTTACAGCGCTTATTCTATAAGCGCTGTAAAAGACCTCTTTGTTTTCTTATGTTATATGACTGTTTTTTTAAAGGACCTTTTACAGCTCTTTTTCAAATAAGCGCTCTAAAAGGCCTCCTTATTTTATTTTTCAATGGCTCTTTTACAGCGCTTATTCTATAAGCGCTGTAAAAGACCTCTTTGTTTTCTTATGTTATATGACTGTTTTTTTAAAAGGACCTTTTAACTTGGTATAAAACAAAGCTTTGTGACCTCCTTTGTTTATATTCAGTTTAGTTCATGTAAATTACCTATATTTGGATTTTTTTTTTCAGTTCAGTTCAGTTCATGTAAATGACTAGTTTATATTCAATTCAGTTCATGCAAATTATTAGTTTATATTAAATTACATGTCTTATATAAAACAATTAAACATGTACATTAAGATGCCATTCTTCTTTTTCTGGTGGGATTCACATTTGTTTGTCCATTATTAACGATACGAAACAATGGATTAATCCAAATTCCCTCATCATGATCATCTCTAAGATATAAACCATCATCAGTTGAATCAATTTCATGTGGTTGTGATGTTGCAAATAAAATATCATTACCAACATCTTCATCATTATTGTTATCATCACTTATTTTATTGGTCGATAGGACAACAAATCATTTATCATCAGCAGGATCAGTGACATAAAACACTTGTTGAGCTTGCGACGCTAAAACAAAAGGCTCGTCTTTGTATCCCACCCTATTAAAAACGACAAGCAAGAACCTTGACTCATCAATCCGAACGCCATTATTATTATCAACCCACTTGCAACCAAATATGGGAACACGATGATGCCCAAGAAATACATTCTTCTTACAATTTTTCAACTGCATCCAATATGTACTCTCTTCACATATATGACATGTACACTGACCTTTAATGATATATCCTGATAAATTATCATATGCTAGAAAATCATTAATTGTGCCGAACAACATAGCCCTCAAATTGAAACATTCTTTCCTATACCCATCATAAACTTCTACACCTGTCTCCCACATAATTTTTAAATATTCAATTAAAGGAGTCAAGTATACGTCGATATCATTCTCCGGTTGTTTGAGTCCAGAAATTAACAGAGACAGCATCATAAACTTACGCTTCATACATAACCATGGAGGTAGGTTATAAATCAACAAAATCACATGTCACGTGCTGTGTGAGATGCTTTGAAGACCATGTGGATTCATCCCATCAGTAGAAAGTGCAAGTCTTAGATTTCTTGACTCTATCCCGAATTCAGGATACTCGTGATCAATTTTTGCCCATTGTGGGGAATCTGCAGGGTGTCGAAACATTCCATCTCTAATTCTTTCATCTGCATGCCATGTCAAGTGTTTTGAATCTTCTTCACTGCGATACATGCGCCTAAATCTTGGTATTATAGGAAAATACCACACGACTTTTGCTGGAGTAGATTATTTCTTCTTATATCGAGAGACATTGCATTTCGGACACGCCTTGAGTAATTCATATTTGTTTCGAAATAAAATGCAATCGTTAGGACACGCATGAATCCTTTCGTAACTCATGCCAATAGAGCACAAAATCCGTTTAGCCTCGTAGGTTCGACTGGGAAGTGTGTTATCATCTGGTAACATATATTTTAAGAGTGTTAATAATTATGTGAAGCTTTTATCAAACCATCCATTACTCGCTTTTAAGTTGTACAACTTTAATATCGCTGACAGTCTTGTGAATTTAGTACAACCATTATATAATGGTTTCTCTGCATCACTCAACAAACTCTCAAACATTTTAGGACAATCCCGAATATCTTCTTCAACTGCTTTTGCAATCTCCTCAACTCGGTTCGGCTCATATGTATCTGTATCAAAGTCAGTTGAAGCATATGTCGAACCATTCTCAAAATTAATGTTTCCTTTTTTTCTCACCATGTCTTATCCAACATGTATAGCTTTGATCAATTCCATTCCATACTAAATGTCCTTCCAATTCATCTTCTTTAACGCATTTTCCAAAACAACATTTTAAACAAGGACAAACGACTCTATTTGGATCTTTTGCATTCTTCACTGCAAACTCAACAAACTCCTGCACTCCATTTTCATACTCTTTTGACAATCGATTGGCAGACATCCATTTCCGGTCCATATTATATGACCTATATAAATGCAGTTACAAAAATAATAAGCTACTGATAACATTATACCAATATATAGTACACATATCTAATATTGGAAAATGGAAACCAAGGTCCATTATTATGTAACAATTTCAAAACAGAACAGATCAACAAATTTCAAAAATAAAAGATTTACTATTTTACAATTTATTAGTTTTCGTGACAACAACAAATTAATAAATACCTGAGACAACGTATCCAATTTTTTTTAAAGGAGGAGCAGTAGATGGCCGCGTAGTACGTAGAGGAGATCAGGGTTCCCAGAGTAGAGGTGATGAGGGTTCGTAAATTTGTTTTAAATTTGTTTTTATTTATTTAAAGTAAATGATTTGTATTTAAAGTGAATGAGTGAATGATTTTACAGCCCATTTGTAGAATAAGCGCTCAAATAATTATGTGACCTTTTACAGTGCTTGTAACAAAAGCGCTCTAATAGGTCATTTATTTATTTGAAAGTGCATGTCTTTTACAGCGCTTGTAAAAAAAAGCGATGTAATAGGTCATTTAATTATTTGAAAATGCAAGTCTTTTACAGCGCTTGTCAAAAAAGCGCTGTAAAACATTATGTGAGGGCGCTTCATTATACAACGTTTGTGTACAAGCGTTGTAAAAGCCTTGTAAACATTATGCGCAAACGCTATATGACCCTACAACAATGCTTTTTCCACAGCGCTTGTCAAAAAAACGCTGTTATATGCTCCGTTATTTTTAAAATATATTTACAACAGCGCTTGTATTTAGTAAGCGCTGTAAAAGGCGCGTTATAAAATGTCATTTTTGGTGTAGTGCATACAAGAGGTTATGCTTGGTGTTGCACATAGATATAATATTGTACTACGCGTTTATGGAGGAACTTCACAAAACAATGGAAGGACAAAGAGCTTAGAGGAGTTGTGAGGGATTGTGCAAGGACAACAATGTAAGACCCAATACCAATTATCTAGGACTTGACAATTGAATTCATACACCTTAATAAAAACAAAGGCAGTAATAATGAATAATAAATTAGAATCACCAAATTCAATTGAAAACTACAATAACAATTATAGTTTACAATTTCTTCAACGCATTCATAAGTTATTACATCTGAAAATGAACAAAAAATGTATAATTATAACGTAAATAAAAAATAAAACATCAACTTCAAATTCCAACCAGTCTAGAATTATTCCTCCGATGCTAAACCCATCTCAAGTTCCTCCAGCTACTAAGGATTAAAGGGGTGAGATATAAAATCTCAATGAGTTTTGAAAAATTAAAGAGCAGTGGTAGTTTAAAAATATTTCTTTAATAGTTATGTATAAAAACATGAAATTACGATACATCTCATTATGATTCTAAAACTATGCATGACCTCAAATATTTTATTTGTAAACAAAGAAAAGTTGCCCAGTATCCTGATATGGGTCACTAAGATAATTGAACCCTGATTGGTAAAGGTGGTGTGGCAAAACCCCAAGTAGCGTCCTGGTTGTTCTCCTCTACATGTTGTTCCATGCTTGGAACAATCCAGAATATCCTACAGCGAATAAGGTCATTCATGATCTAATTAATGATAATGTAATACACTTGTGGTGCTATGTATACAATGCCTTGGTACCATGGGTTTAAAATGCATTATCACTCCATAATACTCATAATAACTCCACAATATATTGAAAAAATCAAGTGGAAATTAAATTCTAAGTCGTTATCGCGGGCTAAATTATCGAGTGTTCCTTGAATTCAACAGAGTCGCCACCAAAATTTATTTAAAATAGGGAAAATATTGAGAAACCCTTAAAAATAAAAATAAAAATGGTCTTTGAAACCAAAATCAAATTTTGAGTTTGGGAGTCGATTATGCGTTGAGAAGGTATTAGCACTCTACGACATCTGTTAATATACAGTTACCTATAAGTGCAAGATTAATATTAACTTAAATATATTTATTTCTCTTTATTATTAAATATGAATGTTCATTGTTTTTTTAATATGATTTTGAAATAAATGTGTGCTTATGAAAAATAGGACAAAAATAAAATTTATTAATGTGCTTAACAAAAGTGTGATTTTGTTTCTATGTATCTCTCGGTGCGATGAAGAAATCAAAGCTACATAATTTTTGGATAGAAAATACAGATGTGTTGATTGTTTTTTAAAGAGTTTGTTTTGTTTGTTGATAAAAAATAAATTGTTTTGATGAAAGAAAAATGGGTTTTTTCAATTTTTGAACATTTTTTTTAAAAAAATGAGTTTCAAGGCCATCACGTCATGCAATTTATTTCTAAAAAAAGCTCAAGAGTTAAAAAGATGTGTCAGCTAATTAACTCATCTAAGAATATTTTTACTATTTTTGCTATCAATATGAGTTTTAAAACCACTAAGTTGTGTAACTTGTGTCTTAACTGTTGGACTTTAGTCCTTTGAATCCAAATTTTGACATAATTAACAAACATACAATGTTCATACACCACATGATAAATCTAATATTTGAATTGAGCAAGATTTCAGGAACAACAATCCAATCCTACACACTTGGAACATATTGCTTGGAACACAAGAAATCAACAAAAGTTGATTTTTGACTGAAGTAAATCGATTGAGAAATCGATTTCATAACAATGGTGTAAGGAAACACAAATGTTTGTGTTTGTATAATCGATTGGGCAATCGACTGACTAAATTAGAAATGAAAAATACACAAGTCAGTAGCACCCTGTTTTACAGGCTAATCGATTGACAAATCGATTATACATTTCACAAAGTAAACCTGATTGAAATAAATCGATTGGGAAATCGATTGTACAAGTCACAGTGACACCCCAGTTTTGAGGGTAATCGATTGGCAAATCGATTGCTTAAATATCATATGCAAAATAACTTTCCCTGTGACAATCACAATCGATTGGACAATCTATTGTGTAAAATTTCAATCAAGTTAAGTTTGGTTGCAATCGATTGGGAAATCGATTTAACTAAGCTCCAGGTAAGATCTTTTCGGACAAATACATACAAATCGATTGGCACGTCGATTAACATCAAAATAGCTGAGTCACTGACTTAAACACAATCGATTGGCAAATCGATTGAAAGAACTTTTGAAAACTCAGTGAACTCTGAGCTTGTGGCCAAATCGATTCTGAGTATTTGTTAATCGATTATGAAGACTTAATAAATCGATTACGAAATCGATTGATATGTGTTTTACTTTGAACATGACATCTGCAATCGACTACGAAATCAATGCATACAAGTCTTAACATAATCACTGAAAAATGTTGTTTAAAGAATCGATTGGTAAATCGATTGGCTTATATAGTTTCAAGATTCAAGAAAAACAAGACACACGATAATCGATTGGCAAATCAATTAGACCGGTTTTATTACTTTAAGAAATCGATTGGTAAATCGATTGATTAATATGTTTTTCAGAAACTATATAAACTGTCTTCAATCATTCTTTCAATAACAATCTGATAAACACTTTGAATATTCTTGATATACAAAAGAACTCTCAATAACACTTGGTTAACACACTGAGATTGATTTTTTAGATCACAGCCAAAGAGATTTTCAACAATCAATAAGAGAGCTGGAAAAGTGATCTTGAAAGACAAGGTTCTCATGAACAATCTTTGAATATCCAGAATCGTGAGAAGTGACATTGACCAAGATTGAAGACCTCTTTTTTTCCTTTATTCTGTTTGTAATAATACTTTGAAAAGAAACGAAAGCGAGAAAAGCCAGCTAGAAACTGGTGGCTACTTTCTTGGGTAAGAGTACTCAACAAGAAAGAGTCGTACTTTGATTCTGTGTTAGATTGCTGAGTATCTACAAGGATCAGAGGGTGATCAATAGGAAAGAGATCATTAAGATAGATAGGTTTCGGGGAGGAAACTGGACAATCTGTAATTGATTCTTTCTATTGGAGAAGAAAATCTGAAATCCGATTGGATTATCAGGACTGGATGTAGGTTGTCAAGTGGACAACTGAACCAGTATAAATCCTTGGTGCAATATTCTCTAACCCTTAACTCCTTTGATTTACTATATTGCTATATCTGTATATGTGATTAATATTAGATGCATGTTAAACATATTATGTGTTACTAGAGCCGACTGGTCAGATGATGACAAGAAAAAGGTAGGTTATAATGCAAAGGCTAAGAACATTATAACATCTGCTCTTTGTGCAGAAGAATTCTTTAGAGTGTCAAACTGCAAGTCAGCAAAAGAAATGTGGGACATTCTTCAAGAAACACATGAAGGAACCACAGACGTGAAGAGAGCTCGCGTAAACACACTTATGCACGAATATGAGTTATTCAGCATGAAAAGGGACGAATCCATCAGTGATCTGCAAACCAGATTCACACACATTGTGAATAATCTTCACGCATTGGGAAAGCAAGTGGACAACGAACAGCAGATTGGAAAAATTATGAGTTGTCTAACCAGAGAATGGCAGCCAAAGATAACAGCCATAGCAGAATCTAAAGATCTAGCAAAGATGACGACTGCAACTTTGTTTGGTAAACTAAGAGAACACGAAATGGAATTACATCGACTGGACGAATCAGAGATGGAAAGCCGCAAAAAGAAAGGACTATCCCTGAAGGTTCAAGCCCAGCAATCGAAAACTGAATCAGATAGCTGCTCAGATCAATCCAGTAGTGAATCTGAAGAGCCGGAAATCGGGTTGCTTGTCAAGAAATTCAAGAAGTTTCTGAAGAAGAAAGACAACAAATTCAGAAAACCATCTAGCTCCAAGACTACTGACAACAAGACCATTACATGCTATGAATGTGGTAAAACTGGTCACATAAAGTCAGAATGCTACAAATTGCAAAACAAGAATAGAGCTACAAAATCAAAAGGCAAGGAACCAGTCACCAAAACCAGAAAAGCTTATATTGCATGGAATGATAACGATGAATCCTCTGCCTCTTCTGATGAAGAAGAAGTCAATTTGTGTCTCATGGCAAATACAGATTCAGAATCAGAAAATGAGGTTAGTTCACAATCTAATCCAACATATGATGAGCTTCAAGAAGCTTTCAATGAACTGCATGATGATTATGTGAATTCCATAAAACAGTTGTTAAGCACAAAGAAAATGCTTGAACAAATGAATGTTGAACATAAAGAAATTGAAAATTTATGTGAACAACTGAAAAAGGATTCACAAGAAAAATCTGCAAAGTGCATTGAACTTGAAAATACTGTTGCATCATTAAAATCTGATTTATTAAATTTTGCAAATAGTAAAGATAAGCTAAATGTCATACTTAGCAATCAAAGACATGTTCATGAAAAATCTGGTTTAGGATATACACCAAATATGCATGTCAAAAGAAAAAATAAAAACAGATCTGGTATTGGTTATATGCAAACCAGAAATGTCAAACATGGTCAAAAATCTGCTATTGCTAAGAGTATGTATGACATCTTTACTAAACCAAATAAACATTCATCCTTTGATGGCAAATGTCATTTCTGTTGCAGAAAGGGACATTTTGTGTCTAATTGCAAATTTAAAAAATTAGCCAATCAAGGATGGAAGCTAGTTTGGATAGAAAAGAAATCTGTGTTTGACACTAACCAACCAGGACCCAATTTAAATTGGGGACCTAAAACAAAATTCTGATTTTGTATTGCAGGTGTGCTTGACATCCACGAAACACTCATGGTATCTAGATAGCGGATGCTCAAAGCACATGACTGGTGACAAATCCAAATTCCTGAACTTGACATTAAAGGAAGGAGGCTTTGTCAAATATGGTGATAACAACAGAGGAAAAATCATTGGAATTGGTGATGTAGGCGATGAATCAACTGCAGTAATCAAAAATGTGCTATATGTTGAAGGATTAAAGCACAACTTACTGAGTATAAGCCAGCTATGTGACAAAGGTTTTCAAGTAAGTTTTTCATCACAATCTTGCATTATTGAGCATAAAGATGACAAACACATAAAGCTAATTGGGGACAGAATTAACAACATTTACATGTTGGATTTCAATTCTGTACCAAGTGCAGTATGCTGCTTGTTATCCAACTCAGATGAAACATGGCTTTGGCATAAAAGAATTGCTCACATACACATAAATCATTTGAATAAACTTGTCAGCAAACAGTTAGTCTTAGGTCTACCAAATAGGAAGTTCTCTAAAGATAGACTGTGTGATGCATGTGAGAAAAGTAAACTGGTTAAGACTCCATTTCCCTCTATAGACTTGGTTAGAACAAATAGAGTTTTACAACTAGTTCACATGGACCTTTTTGGACCTGCCCAAGTTAAGAGTTTAGGTGGAAACCTGTATGGATATGTGCTGGTTGATGATTATTCTAGATTCACATGGACTTACTTTTTAGCTCATAAAAGTGATACATTCTCTGTTTTCAAAAAGTTTGCTGCTTTAGTACAAAATGAGAATGATTTGAAAATTGTTTCAATAAAAAGTGATCATGGAGGTGAATTCCAAAATGATCTTTTTCAAAATTATTGTGAATCAAATGGAATCAACCACATATATTCTGCCCCTAGGACACCACAGCAGAATGGGGTAGTGGAGAGGAAAAATAGATCCCTAGAAGAGTTAGCTAGGACCATGCTTAAGGACTCCAACCTACCTAAGTACTTTTGGGCAGATGCAATTAGTACAGCCACTCATGTTGTAAATAGAGTTCTCATTAGGCCCCTGCTTAGGAAAACACCCTATGAGCTTTACAAGGGTAGAAAACCAAACCTTTCCTACTTTAGAATCTTTGGTTGTAAGTGCTTTGTTTTGAACAATGGCAAAGAACACCTAGGAAAGTTTGACCCTAAGGCAGATGAAGGTATCTTTTTAGGATATTCCCAAACTAGTAAGGCCTATAGAATCTACAACAAAAGAACAAAAACCATAGAAGAGTCAGTTCATGTAAAGTTTGATGAATCTTTTACAGAAAACTTGAACAAAACTCCTTCTAAGGTTATTGACATTTTGGATGATGTTGTAGAATCTGAACCACTAGAACAACCTATAGCTGACCCTCCAACTAGATCAGACCTTATAGAACCTATAGAAACCTGTGAGTTGCCTAAGGAATGGAAGTTCAACAGAAACCACCCTTTAGACAACATTATAGGCGATATCTCTAAAGGTGTTGCAACTAGGAGAAGCCTTAGTCAGTTTTGTAACTTTACAGCCTTTGTATCTCAGATTGAACCTAAAAACATTAAGGAAGCCCTGCTAGATAGTGAGTGGATACTTGCTATGCAAGAGGAGTTAAACCAGTTTGAGAGAAACAAGGTGTGGAGTTTAGTACCTAGGCCAGAGGGTAAGCATGTCATAGGAACCAGATGGGTGTTCAGAAACAAGTTGGATGAGAATGGTGTGATAACTAGGAATAAAGCCAGATTAGTAGCAAAGGGTTATAGTCAAGAGGAGGGAATAGATTTTGATGAAACCTATGCCCCAGTAGCTAGATTAGAAGCCATAAGAATTTTATTGGCTTATGCTTGTATAATGGACTTTAATCTTTATCAAATGGATGTGAAAAGTGCCTTTCTCAATGGTGACCTTCAAGAGGAAGTTTTTGTTAGCCAAACACCTGGTTTTGAAAATCCTGATTTTCCTAATCATGTGTATAAACTCTCAAAGGCCCTCTATGGGTTAAAACAAGCTCCAAGAGCTTGGTATGAGAAGCTCGGCAATTTCCTCATTCAACAAAACTTTTCAAGAGGAAATGTTGACAAGACTCTTTTCACAAAAACTAATGGAAATGACATCTTGCTTGTCCAAGTATATGTTGATGACATAATATTTGGATCTACAAATAATAAACTGTGCAAAGAATTTGAAAATTTGATGAAAGGTAAATTTGAAATGTCAATGATGGGTGAACTGTCATATTTCTTGGGATTTCAAATTAACCAAAGCAAGCAAGGCATTTTCATTAGTCAATCTAAATACTGTTCTGATTTGATAAAGAAATTTAACTTTGAAAATCTTAAATCCATTGATACACCCATGAGTCAAGGAAATTTCTTAGACCGAGATGAGAAAGGTAAACCTGTAGATGTCACTAGATTTCGTGGTATGATTGGATCTCTGCTCTACCTTACAGCAAGCCGACCAGACATCACTGCTGAAGCTGAATACATAGCAGCTGGGAGCTGTTGTGCTCAAATTCTGTGGATGAAACAGCATTTAATGGACTTCGGTGTCGATTTGGGAACAGTGCCGATCATGTGTGACAACACAAGTGCAATCAGTATAACCAAGAATCCAGTAATGCACTCAAGGACTAAACACATTGAGGTAAGGCATCACTTCATAAGAGACCACTTTCAAAATGGAGTTATCAAACTTGAGTATGTGAACACTACAGAACAGTTAGCTGATATCTTCACAAAAGCTTTGCCAAGAGAAAGTTTTTTGCATATAAGGATGAAACTAGGGATCATTGATCCTAGTGAAGTATGATTTTTGTTGATTCTGGTATTTTTCAGTAATGTTTTCCAGTTAAATCGATTTGGAAATCGATTACCAGCATGGTAAATGGTTTATAAAATCGATTTGGGAATCGATTACGTTAGCCCAGGATTTAAAGTTCAGAAAATTTTTTTTAAACCTTCACGAGCCTCGATTTAGAAATCGATTAGTTCAGTGTTCAACCTTAAGACAATCGATTTGGACATCGATTAAGTAAAACTGGAACTCGATTTGAACATCGATTTGAAATATGACCGTTACTCTTATTTTTCTAGCCGTTGAGCATCATCATTACTGAATCGATTGAGGATTCCCAGCAACGGTAACCTAATCGATTGGGAAATCGATTTATAAGGTTAAGAGTATAAATAGGAACAGTTCTAAATCGATTTCTGCATTCTATTTTCCAGATTTTCACTGTTTTCTCTTGTCTGCTTCATTCTTCTGTCTCTGCATCTGTTAGTATTCTCATTCTACATTCTACCTACTTCGAATCTACATCAAATTATTGATATGGCATGTGTGAAACAGACCCAAGCACGTACTCCATCACCCTCATCTTCTTCTACAAGTGAAACACCTTCACCCCCACCTACTTTGACTAAGAGAGTACCTATACCAACTCACAAAATTCTTGCCAAAGATAAGGGCAAGGCTCCTGCACCAATCCAAGAAAAGACGAAGAAACGTAAGGAACCCCCAACAGAGAAGCTCATGGCTGATGCCATGAAAGAAATATCTCAAAAGAGGAAGAAGAAACCTAATTCTTCACCACCTCCCAAGAAGGTCTCAGCACCAAAGGAAAAGGAGGCACAACCATCTCTATCAACAGATTTTGCAAAAAGGAAAATTCATGAGGCAAGAACCATGGATTCAGAATCACCTCAGATTTCATGGATTGGAGAGTTTTCTGTCTTCTACACTTGATAGCTACCCAAGGCTGATCAGGGAATTTTATTCTACTTTCAAGTTGACTGAAGAAGGATTTACTGCTTTAGTTAAAGGAAAAAGGATTGCAATGTCCTTTGATGATTTCTCTACTTTGTCTGGATTGCCTTTCTATGGCAAGTCTATTGATGGCAGCTCGGAAGCTGACACT
>NC_021163.2:34627296-34687624 GCF_000331145.2 Cicer arietinum | reverse complement strand
GGAAAATGGATAAGACCTCAAGCTGCTGTTGAACCAGCCCAACCTCAGCCTCAACCAGTCACTGCATCTGCTACTCCTGATTTTGTGAACAGAATAATGGAATTCATTGAAGCTCAGATGGCACACAATGCCAAAGTGTTAGAATCTCAGTCCAGATTGGAAGCAAGTTTAAGGACTCTGCAAGCATCCTTGAACTCGGTTGTTCAGGATGTGGATGCGATTCAAGCACACCTAGGCATCAAACTGTCGTTTGAAGACATCGCGGATATTGGTCGTCAAGCAGCAGAAGAACCTAACCCGGATCCCCTAGATAACCCTGAGACTCAGGGTGAGGAGACACCAGCTGAGGTTAATACAGCGGTCTCAACCTCTCCCATAGATGATAGTGAGGACCAGCCTAGACTAGGTGATTAGGACCCTTAGGTTTTATACTGTTTTGCTCTGACCTGTTATAATTCTATGATGTATGATGAATTTTTTTAAATTTTATATCATTTGGCTTAATCATCTAAGTTGCTCATTAACTGCTATGATTGATTTTGACTTGATACACATGAACTTCATTGTTCTGATGCACTATGTTATATGATTTCAAACCCAATGCTTATGTTCTTTAACATAAGGGGAGAAATTGTTTTCTGCCTTTTTGACTTAACTAACAAAGGGGGAGAAAAATTATAACTTGATAGATGCATTGTTTTTACAATCTGATGTTTTTTGCTCTGATACTTAATAATGTAGTTTATAATACTCTTGTGCTTGTTGTTTTGAAATGCTCAAGATAAAATTGTATAGATTGTCAATTATGCCAAAAAGGGGGAGATTGTTGGACTTTAGTCCTTTGAATCCAAATTTTGACATAATTAACAAACATACAATGTTCATACACCACATGATAAATCTAATATTTGAATTGAGCAAGATTTCAGGAACAATAATCCAATCCTACACACTTGGAACATATTGCTTGGAACACAAGAAATCAACAAAAGTTGATTTTTGACTGAAGTAAATCGATTGGGAAATCGATTTCATAACAAGGGTGTAAGGAAACACAACTGTTTGTGTTGGTATAATCGATTGGGCAATCGACTGACTAAATTAGAAATGAAAATTGCACAAGTCAGTAGCACCCCAGTTTTGAGGGTAATCGATTGACAAATCGATTATACATCTCACAAATAAACCTGATTGAAATAAATCGATTGGGAAATCGATTGGACAAGTCACAGTGACACCCCAGTTTTAAGGGTAATCGATTGGCAAATCGATTGCTTAAATGACTAAATTAGAAATGAAAAATACACAAGTCAGTAGCACCCTGTTTTACAGGCTAATCGATTGACAAATCGATTATACATTTCACAAAGTAAACCTGATTGAAAACGTGCAGTAGAAGCACAACTCTCTTTTTATTTTATTTTATTTTAATTTTTGTGCTAAATGTAATGGGAACACCTATGTAAATATTGACTCAAAATTGGGTCAAATTTGTAAAATAATTTTTTGGATTTTACAATAATACTTGCAAAACATATTATTACTTATTATTATTATTATTATTATTATTATTATTATTATTATTATTATTATTATTATTATTATTTAAAACATTTTCAATTGGTCGGAGAAAATTGAGGTACTACAGTCCCTAATCAAACTTAGGTCGGAGGTAACTTAGCTAGAGGCATGACACCCGGTCAGAGGATACGAGTCCAAATAATGTATTAGATGATACGTGTCTAGAGGATGTACCAGAGAATACACGTACAGAGGATGTACCAGAGGATGTTGAATAGTGATCAGAGTTAGAAAAAGAAAAGAAGAAGCAACATTAAAGGAAAAGAAGAAGAAGCAACGTCAGAGGAAAAAGAAAAGAAGCAACGTTAGAGGAAGAAGAGAAGAAGCAACGTCAGAGGAAAAAAGACAACCACCAAAGGCAACATAAAAGAGAACCACTAGAGGTAGAAACACTTGAAAACCACCAGAGACAACACCAAGAGAACCACCAAGAGACACAAACATGAATAGAACCATGAAGGCAACATGAAGAGAACCACCACAGACACAAACACTTAGAATTTTTAGAACGACCAATCAACGGAGGGAATGGATACAACCCTCAGAGACAAAACACTTTGGCAAGGGTGGAAAACATCCAAGCACATGTATTTACCTTAAGGGCATGATTTGCACCTTTCACGAGAATTATTTTCCCCAAAATCCTGGAATTTCCTAAATCACTAACACATAAATCAAGCAATAAACAAACAAACAAACAAACCACAATGATGTCAATTCAAATCATTTGGGTACAGATTCAAAAAACACATATGCTAAAGATTTCATTTCTCTCACGTATCTAAGCTTTTTTAACCTATACAATCTCCAAAATAATTTCTGACAAAGAGTAAAGGAATTCAATGAATAAACTCCCATAGCCCACATGCTATAAAAATAAGGTAATGTAACAGAACTCATAGAAACAACACTAAAGAGGAAGAAGATTCTGGTTCTCTTGCAGATGGTTTCCCTGCTTCACTAATTTAAGTTGATTAGCAAGGATGAAGAGGTTGATTCTCGCATGCAAGGTTGCTAGGAAGTTTTGGGAAATTTTAGTGAACTTTTTGTATTAGAGAATTTGGAAGATGAGGAAGAATGGAGGATTTGGAAAATAAGGTGAACAGTAACAAATGTTTGTGTTTTCAGAATGTTTTTTAGAGTGTGCGACTGAAAAGATGAAGAAAAAAAAATGGCGGTGGATGACGAGTTAGTGCACGTGAATGAAGAAGAAAGAAAGGGAATGTGGCAAACTCTCTCTATGTCACTTGGACTTTTTAATGCTACTACTTCTCTATTCTACCCCTACTCCTAATTTAATATTACTAAAAACACAACATTAATAATTTAAAAAATTCCAAAAATTCTAATTAGTACTTAAACATTATAAATATTTCTATGGTAGTGAGAGAGTTGTTACAAACAACATCTTCCATTTTCAACTCACACATGGAGAGACTGAAAAGAAAAAGTTTTAAGGCTTGGGAGTACCTCGACAAATGGCCCAAGGAGGCATGGACTAAGGCATATTTTAGTGAGTTGCCTAATCTAGACAATGTATGCAATAATACATATGAAGTCTTCAATTCTAAGACGCTGAAATAGAGGGAAACCAATTTTGACACTTGATGAGGAAATCAGGTGCTACAATATGAAGACAATAAGCACTAGTAAACTGAAGTTAGAAGGAAGACACAATCTCGGTTTCCTGGGAAGCATTATGTTGTTGTTGTCCATAATGTTCTTTTTCTTCATCATCCTTTGCTTTGTTAATGTTTCCAAATGTTATAACGCTCCAAATTTTTGTAATGAAAGGATGCATCATACTTTTCAATTCATGTGTGTTGAGAATGCCTTGTCAATGTATCAATGTTATTTCTTGATTGTTGGATGGTGTTCCTACATCACAAGTTAGTAATGCTTTTGGTACCCATATTTTTTTGGGTCCTTGATGGTTACTATATCTTCTTTTAAAAGATTTTTTAAAACTTGATCTCTTTTTAAAATAGCAAGTTGATTCAAAGAGGCCCTTTTTGGAACAATAGGAACACTATGTTGTTGGTCTTGGAGAAGGTTTCAAAATATGAGTTTTAAACAACTTTAAATTTGATTTTGATGAAATTCCAGACCGTTCTCCCTTTTTCAAACTTTCTGGAGAAAGTTATGTTTTTGTTCCAGAACATTCTCCCATTTGAAAGTTACCTGGAGAAAGTTCTTATTTTTTCAAGTTTCTTGGAGAAAGTTCTATTTTTGTTCCAGAACATTCTTCTTTTTGAAAAATCCTTTGTTCTTGATTTTTTTCATCTCTTTTCTTAAAGTAACATGCAAATTCCATATATCCAAGTTTACTACAATATGAACATTTGGTTTTGCATTTATCCTCTTTTCTTTTCGGAACAAAAAAGTTTTCATACATTTTCATTTTTTGAGTTTTATCAAAACCAAGACCATCTTTATCAAATATTCCTACTTAAGATCCCATGATTTTCTGAAATATTTCAGTAGCTTTAATGAAATTTGACAAGTCATTTTTAAGAAATTCATTTTCAGTTTTAAGAATAACATTCTCCTTTTGAGTTGCAGAACATTCTTAGTTTTTAGATTCATTATTTTCCTTAAAATAAGATTCTTGCATGTTTTGAATGATGTTTTTTAGTTCATCAATCAAAACCTGAGCTTTCTCTTTTTCCCTTTTCTCTTTTAAAACTTGATCCTTTAAAGAACTACATTTTTAAACAAGCAGATTTAAATCATTAAGTAAGCTATCAAAATATTTTTCAATTTGTTCACATAAAATACATGGTTCAAAATTTATTACCTCATTGTCTTCAGTATTTTCCATCAAACATAAGTTGACTTCTTCAAGTTCCTTTATTTCTAATTCATCATAATCATCCCAGGTCACCATCATGGATTTTTTTTAAAAGGAAACTTCTTTGGTGCTCTTTTGTTCAAGGGACATTCAATTTTATAATGTCCTTGCTTATTGCATCCAAAACATGTGATTTGACTTTTGTCTACCTCTATTTTTAAGTTTTCCTTTTTATTTGAAAATCCTTTTTTGGTTTGTTCCCTTCTTCTCAACATTCTCTTTATCTTTCTTGTAACATGGACTATTTCTTCATTAACATCTTCCTGTTTGACTTATTTTAAATCTTCATCTGGTTGCAGTGGTTAACTTTCTTAAGAAGATTTTAAGGCTATTGCTTTTCCTTTCTTGGTTCGGTTATCTTCTTGTAGCAGCACTTCATGCAATCGTAAGGTTCCAATAAGCTCTTCTAGTCCTAGCACTTCAAGGTTCTTGGTTTGGCTTATGGCTCTTATCATTGGTCTCCATATGGTTGGAAGACATCTCATGATCTTTCTTACTATGTCTTTCATAAGTAAGCTTTGCCCAGAGAACACATCTCATTTACTATAGTTGTGAACCTTGAGTACATTTCATCAATAGTTTCTCCTTCATGCATTTCGAACAACTCGAACTTCATTATGCCAATGTTTATTCTTGTTTCTTTGACATGGCTTGTTCATTCTTGATGAGTTTGCAATGTATCTCATACTTCTTTAGCGTGTTGCATTCCTCAACTCTTTCGCTTTCTTCCCTACTTAAAGCACAAGATAAAAATAGTTTAGCTTTAGAATTTAGGAGTACTTTGGTTTTATCTTTAGTTGTCCAATTTGATTCTCCTTTTTTATCTGATGTTGGATCAGTTTGGTTTACTCTTCGAATTAAACCTTCTTCTGTTGTGATATGCCACATTCATGTATCTTGAGATTTCAGAAACAATTGTATCTTGTTCTTCCAAAAGTAATAATATGTGCCATCAAAGTAAGGTGGCTTGTTTGAGGATCCTCCTTCCACAATGTATTTTGCTTGTGACATTTTTCTTCTAGATCTTTTCCTCTAACATTATTTAGGTGATTAACCTTTAGAGACCGAGCTCTAGTGCCAATTGAAGTAGCAATATCAATTTACAAGGAAAAGGGTTTCAATTGTAAATGTTCCTATTTAAATTTTCCTATAAAAACTTAAGATTTTAACTTAAGATTGGTCTTGGATGTGAAAACAGAAAATAGAGAACGTTCTTGGTTTTAACCAGAAAATGGAGAACGTTCTTAGTTAGTTAAAATCAGCAATTCAATTTATATATTTAATTGATAATCAATCACACTTAATGTAAATAGAGATAAGAGAGGAGATACCACACAACAATATATCCTAGTTCACCCAACTCGGGCTACGTCAAGTCCTCACAATAGTGAGATTTTCACTAAGTGTTCAAAACAGAGAACAACCTTGGTTTACGCCACCACTTCAGGTCAACCTTGATCGGCTACACACCAAGTCGTTTCCACCCAGAAGGGCTTTCAAAATGATTACCTATCAATATTTAGATAGGATTTTAGATTTTACCTTTTAACCATAAAAGGATTTCTTACAATAAACTCAAACTATACTCAACATTTATAGTCTTTGAGTTTTACACAATAATGATAAGAGTGTTTGATAGAATTTGAATGATCTCTACTAGTGTTTGAGATTTGATCATTTATAAGAGATTCAGTATAATAATAACAGAAGGTTTAAGTATGATCAGAACTGACTCTTCTTGAGAATGAGGGAATTTTAAGTATATGATTATGACTAATTGATGAGTTTTCTTAGCTCTTAAAGTTCTCATTTTCCTTTAAGCTTGGCCTTCCTTTTATAGGCTTGAGGAAGGTTGATGGCAACCAAAAAAATCATTGGAAAGTGTTCTGCTTTAATGTGTCAGATTTTGACCAAAGACTAGACTTTATTTAGTTAAAAAAAAACGTTCACGTCTTTGAGCATTTTGCGTTCTATTTTTGCGATTGGAATGGTTGGTCTGAAGCTTTCTCATTCTTGGACAACTTTGATTATATTTAATGATCCTTTGATTCTCATATATATGATTGATGCATTCAGTTCAAGATAATGTTTTGATTCACGCAAAACATACTGAAGAATCATGTCAATCTGGTGGAGAATGATTGTTGGACATTCTGGACACTATTTAATCATTATGAAGAACTGACGATCATTCTGGAGATTGATCTGATCATTCTGGAGGCAGATCTGATCATTCTGGAGATTGATGATCATTATGCATTTTTCCTTGAATGTTGATATGTGGACAATATTCCATGGACCTTTCATTATATGTGCATGTATCTCAGATATATAGCTGAAGCATATGTTTCAAGAACGTTCTTTGTTCTTGAAAATCAAGCTGGAGAATGATCGGTCTTGTTTGAACTTGCTTGATTCATCATATTCCATAGCCTTTCTACTTTGTATTTTGAATTGATTATTTGCTGAGATGGATCCTTTATATTATTGAAGAGTATTGATTTTAGGATTGTCAAATCTAGAAGCAATTATTGTGAAATCTAGGAGCAATTTCTTCTTCATAGAGGAGATCATTTGTTCTTGAAATTTCAAAATTATGGAGAACGTTCTCCGTTTTCCAAACTTCTGTCAAGAACGTTCTCATTTTTGTTTGTTTATTTTTGCTTTCTCTTTAATGTGATTTTGCTTGTAATTCTTGGTATCTATCTTTGATTAACACACTTAAACACACATGTTAAATACCAAAACACTTAAAATCATAATTATAAGTCTTAATTAACTTTTGTTTAGTTATCATCAAAATATTAATTTGGCATTTTGTCTCAACATATGAAAGTACATAAATTCTTATGGAAAATTCAACTAAATCATGGATGATGACAGGGTGCTTAAATAGAGATTGGTTTATTGACTACAAGAAACTGATGGAGGCAAGGTGATTATGGGGAACAAATCATCATGCAAGGTAGTTGGAATTGGCTCTATCAAGCAGAAGTTGGAAGATGGAACCGATGTTGAGGTGTCAAGGAGGAGGCGCGAAAATCTAGCCATGGAAGAGTTTGTTGCTGATCTGCAGGGATTACAACAAGTTGTGCAACAATTTGTTGGGGTTGTCGTTAGACAACAACATGAGGGTGATCAAACACATGAAAATCCCAATGGTCAACAAGAGGTTAGACAAGTTGAGCATCAGACGATGGTTGCAACAAGGGGGATTGAGGTTACTTTACCAGACTTCATGAAGCTTATACCCCCTACTTTTTCTAGGTCTAGCGCAACTAAGGACCCACAATAATTCATTGATAGTCTAGAGCAGCTTTGGAGAGCATTGGCTTGTTCTAAGGAAAGAGCAGTAGATTTGACATCATTTCAGCTAATAGGTGTGGCACGTGATTGGTTTGATATAGTGTCACGTGGTAGACAAGTTAGGTCACCTCTGTTAGAAAGGAGAGAGTTGTATTAGTTGTTCATGGCTCGTTTTCTTTTGGAGAGTGTTAGAGATGAATTAGCTTATGAGTTTGAGCAATTGAAGCAAACAGAGGGTACGACAGTTTTGGAGTATAGTGCTCGTTTTACACGGCTCTCTAGACACACTCCTTACCCAATCACTGAGGAGATGTGTGTCAAGAGGTTCATCTGAGGATTGAGGGATTACTTATTTAGATCTGTGGTTGGGTCGAATTTTCTACTTTTGCTGAGGTTTTGGGTTTGGCCTTTCAGATTGAGCAATGACAGAAGGATAAATGAGGCAATAGATAAGATTCATAGAAGAAATAAAAGGTTAAAGGATATTACAATAACTATCTGAATCGCAATGGTGGATCTATGTTTAGTTATCAGGGTCAACAAAGACTTGTGTCTCAAAGAGGTGGTCATAGCGGGTAGTTGATAGCGTTTCAACAAGTGTACTGAATCGTTGCAAGTAATAATAAAACGGTAGTACCGAGTGTCGAATTCAAGGATTGCGTTTTACTATCAAATTATATTTAATTATTAAATTGAACAAAAAGTTCTTGAATTGATTGAAATAATATTTAAAATTAACAGTAATAAAATTGACCTTTTATAATAAGAAAAATGTCAGAGATGAGTTTCACTTCAAATCCAACGTTGGTGTCTAATTTGATCCTAGTTTATGAATTCCTTTATTGAATTATTACCGAATTCTCTTTATTATTCTTGCCCTAATGTCTTAGTGACAAAACCTTTAATTCCAAAGTAACCCCTAATTCCTTAGTAGATTTAAGATTAGAATTTAACATTACCGTATAGAAATTCTCTTGTAAAGTCCACTTTTGTTTCAAAATACAAATCGTAGAACATTTTAATGTTGATCAAGCAATAAAAAGAATTAAGCACAGAGATGAGAAAAATAATTCAATAAACTCGTTCGTATAACTAGAAATCAAATCATAAAAATAAGGGTTTCATCTTGTTACACTCATCCCTAACAAATAGGGTTTAGTTACTCATGACAGAGATATAAAAGATAGAGATTAGAGAAGAATTACAAGAAAGATTCATGAATGATTCTTGATAAAACTACTCCAATCGCGTTAGAAACGGTCGTCTTTGAGTTTCTATGCTAGGGCACAAGTCTCCTATCTTTACAAGAGTCAAAAAGATCCCTAAAACGGTGAAAATTTGCGTTTTTATGAATGTTGATGCGCGTCGCGTGCCCCAGGCGCAGGAAACGCGCTCCAGGCGCACCTGGACAGTGCTGAACGGCTGGAAATGTGCCTCAGTCCTTAAATTAACTAATGATTAAAGATAAATAAGACTAAAAACAATGAAAAATATGCATATGATGAAGAGTCATTAGTAGTCTTCTGGGACAGTGCAAAGTCGTAGATCAGATTCTAGAGCAGCATCACAATCCACTTTCACTCAAATACATTATGGTGCTTCAGCTACATGATGTTCTATTTGTGGTAGGTTTCACTTTGAAATTGTTATAGAGATGGTAATGGTAAGGTGTGCTATCAACTGGCCAAGTAGGTCACATCAAGAGGGATTTTCCTGTAGACATGACACATCCATCCTCTAGTTATGCATCAACACCAACAGCTTTCGCATCTTCTTAAGCTCATTATGCATTTGTGTGACAAACTAGAATTTCTTATGTTAGAGGTTTAGGAACATCGCAGTAGGGAGGTAGAGAAATTGGTAGTAGAGGTCAGATACCAGCAGGAAGAGGTCAGGCTCGAGTGTTTGCTTTGACTCGTTAGGATGCTCAGACATCCAATGTAGTAGTTACAAGTATACTTTCTATCTGTTAGAGAGATGCTCATGTTTTGTTTGATCCTATAGATACTCATTCTTTTGTATCATCGTGGTTTGCTACTCGACTAGGTAAATGTTCATCTTCTTTAGAAGAGTCTTTAGTTGTAGCTACACCTGTTGGAGGAAATTTGCTTGCTAAGTCGGTGTATCGTTCTTGTGATATAACTATTGAGGGCAAGGTGTTTCCAAAAGATTTAGTAGTTATTGAATTGATAGACTTTGATGTGATTTTGGGTATGGATTGGTTGGTTTTTCATCATACCCCTTTGGATTGTCATAACAAAGTGGTGACATTTGAGATATCAGGGCAATTAGTCTTCTCATTTCAAGGAGAATGTTGTTGGGTACTACATAACCAAATATCAGCCTTGGGAGCTAGCAAGTCAATCGGAAAAAAAAAAAAATTCAACAACATGTGAATTTCCAGATGTTTTTCCTGATGAACTTCCTAGGTTGCTACCTGATAGGGAGATTGAGTTCTCTATAGAATTAGTTCCTAATACTAATCCTATATCCATACCTGTTTATTGTATGGCCTCAGCAAAACTTAAGGAGTTAAGGGAGCAACTTCAAGATCTCCTTAATAAGGATCTTACTCGCCCAAGTTTTTCTCTTTGGGGAGCACTAGTTTTATCGGTAAAGAAGAAAGATTGACCCATGCGGCTATGTGTAGACTATAGACAATTGAATAAAGTAATTGTAAAGAATAAATATTTGTTACCACGTATTGATGAGTTGTTTAACCAACTTGAAGGAGCTCAATGTTTTTCTAAGATTGATTTACGGTCGGGGTATCACCAATTGAAGATTAAGCGGAATGATATAACGAAGATAGATTTCCGAACGTGTTATGGACATTATGAATTTATGGCTATGTCTTTTGGGCTTACTAATGCCCCCAATATCTTTTATGGATTTGATGAATCGCATTTTTAAACCCTTCTTGGATCAATTCATGATTGTGATTATTGATGATATCCTTATTTATTCCAAGAGTAAAGAAGAACACGAGCGACATTTGAGGTTGGTTTTGCAAACTTTAAGAGATACGCAATTATATGCCAAATTCTCTAAATGTGAGTTTTGGTTAGACAATATGTCATTTTTATGTCATGTTGTGTCTAAGAATGGAATAGATGTTGATCCAAGTAATGTGGAATCAATGCAGAATTGGCCCAAACCTACCACAATAAAGGAGATTCGAAGTTTTAATTGTTTAGATGGTTATTAACGACATTTTGTGAAGGATTTCTAAAAAATATCATCTTCGTTGACTAGGTTAACCTAGAAGAAAGTTGAGTTCCAATGGACGGATGCATATGAGGAAACCTTTCAAAAATGAAAAGAGTACTTGACATCAGCACCTATTTTGGCATTACCCATAGGTGGTGAAAGTTATGTAGTTTATTACGATGCTTCTAGAGTTGGTCTCAATTGTGTACTTATGCAACAAGGTAAGGTTATTGCCTATGCATTCAAACAACTCAAGAGGCACGAGGTAAAATATCTTACACATGATTTAGAAATGGCTGCAATAATTTTCGCTCTTAAGATTTTGAGGCACTATCTAAATGGTGAAATTTGTTAGATTTATACCGATCATAAAAGTCTTAAGTATAGCTTTCAATAGCGAGATTTAAATTTAAGACAAATAAGATGGATGGAACTCTTAAAAGATTATGGTTGCATAGTCTTATACAACCCAGTGTAAGCAAATATTTTTGCAGATGCTTTGAGTAGGAAATCCATGGGTAGTCTCGCTCATATAGCAGAAGTAAAGAGGCCAATAGTTAAAGAATTTCAAGAAACTGTTGAAAGTCGAATTCAATTTGAAGTCAATCATTTGAGGTTATTTTTAGCCCATGTACAAATTTGTCTAACCATAATTGATGATATCAAAGAAGCTCAAGGACAAGACTCGTACTTGGTGAATATGATAAATAATGTTCAGAATGGTAAAATTTCAGACTTTTTAGTTGATTTTGATGGTATGCTGAGGTTGAAGTCTTGATTGTGTATTCCAAATGTTGGTGGCTTAAGGAGGAAAATTTTAGAGGAGGTTCATCATTCTTCTTATACTATTCACCACAGTTCTAATAAGATGTATCAAGACTTGAGAGAATTGTATTAGTGGGAAGGTATGAAAAAAGACGTAGCAGATTTTGTCTCTAAGTGTTTAGTGTGTCAACAAGTAAAGGTTGAACATCAAAAACCTGCAGCATTACTTCTACCTGTTGAACCACCTGAATGGAAGTGAGAAGGCATCACCGTGGATTTTGTCACATGACTACCACAAACACAAAATGGTTATGACTCAGTGTGGGTGATTATAGATCGGATGACCAAATATGCACATTTTTTGCCAGTAAAGATTACTTATACTTCGTCTCAATATACTAAACTTTATTTACATGAAATTGTCTCTTTGCATAGTGTACCGATGTCTATTATTTCTGACTGCGGGGTTCAATGTACTGCTCAATTTTGGAAGTCTTTTCAAATTTTATTAGGAATTCATTTGAAGCTTAGCACGACTTTTCATCCTTAGACAAATGGCTAGTCTGAAAGGACTATGCATATATTGGAAGATATGCTTCGTGCTTGTGTCATGGATCTAGGGGGTAGTTGGGATCAACATTTGCCCTTGATAGAATTTGGATACAATAATAGTTATCAATATAGTATTCAAATGGCTCCTTTTGAGGCTTTGTACGGAAAATGGTGTAGGTCTCCGATCAGATGGTTTGAAGTGGGAGAAGCTAAACTAGTCGGCCTATAGTTGATTCAAGATACCATTGAAAAAGTTAAACTGATTCGAGATTGCTTAGCGATAGCTCAACGTAGACAAAAATCTTATTCTAATAAGATGCGTCATCCCTTAGAGTTTTTAGTGGGAGAACATGTATTCCTACGCGTTTCACCAATGAAATGAGTTTTGCAGTTCGGTAAAAAGGGGAAACTAAGTCCAAGGTTCATTGTACCATTTGAAATTTTAGAAATGGTCAAACTGGTAGCGTATCGCTTGGTACTTCCACCGGATCTCTCGAGAGTTCATCCGATCTTTCATATTTGGATGTTTTAGAAGTATCTTCATGACCCAGTTAGATGAGAGTTTATCATACGTTGAGCATCCAGTAGCTATATTAGATCGCCTAGTGAGGCATTTACACTCAAAATATATTGTTTCAATAATAGTTCTTTGGCGTGGTACATCCGGTGAAGAAACAACTTGGAAACCCAAATAAGTCATACATGCAAAGTACCCACACTTGTTTGAAACTCAAGGTAGGTATTAAAAGAAAAAATCAATAAATTCGAGGACGAATTTTCATAAGGGGAGGAGATTGTAGCGCACAATGTTTATAAACAAATATATATATTAATAATAAATTAATTAATTAATTAATAATACACTACCCCACCCACACTCACTCCATTCCACCTCTTTTCTTTTTCACTTCACTTTTCCCTCTTTCTTCTCCTCTTTCATCTCTCTCTCGGCAAACACCACTCCTCTCCCCATTTTTTTTGTTTTTCTTTACTTCTTTCTTTCTCCTTGCTTCTTCTCATCTACAACACATACACTCTAAACCCTTATAATAAATTTAACATCCTCTAGAGCATAATTTCTCATACTCCTACAAATGTTCTTGGGTAGGATTTTGAGTTAGGGTTTGTGCTCTAAGGAAGGAGAATGGTACTCATTTCTTGAGAGTTGTTTATTGAGACTCTTTGAGGTAAATACACGAATCTAATACTAATACGAATCTCTAGAAAAATGTAGTTTTATTTAAAAATCTTATTTTGTTCTTAGAGTAAATTTAAATGATTTTTATGGTTTCCTAGAGCTAGCTAAACTTTAGAATAATTTTTCTAAAGTCTTGAGAATATTTTTTATACTCAGATTTGTCAGTTGAGGACTTGTCAGCTACTCTGGGAGTTGTGGGAGAATAAACGTAGTCAATTATCCATAGTTGTGAGTAGACAACGATCATCGTCATATATTTTTATAAGACTATAATTATTATTTTACTTGTTTTCTATATTAAAGTATTTATTGAAAAATTGGGGAACACAACCTTTGATTTTTCTCGATTTCATCCTTAATTATTTTCATGGTCTTTGTTATATAATATGTTAATAGTTTGATTTATTTATGAGTTATAAAGTATTTAAAGATTGAATTGTTATACAGTTGAATATGTTTTTCCATGAGTTATGATGAAATGAGAAATGATTTTTCTACGTGTTTGGAAAATCGTTGTTATAATTGTGAAATCGTTAACGATGTAGGTGCACCTAGCTAACTCGTTCTGATTAGGGAGAGTTACCCATTAGATGGAGTTGCCCCTATGAAAAATGTCAATCGTAGGAGGAGAGGGCTATCCGTTAGATGGAGCCACCCTAAGGGAAAGACCACCCATATGAGGAAATGACTATCAATGAGATGAAGCTGCCTCTTGCTTTTCAAGAATTTGTATTTTTACTTGTTTGATTTTCTATAATGATTTTAACGTTGTTCATTTTGATTTCATTTCGCTATTAATTGGATTTTTAATATTTCTATTTGAACGGTTAAATTATAAGTTTAATGATTTTTTTTTTGTACACTTTACTTGAGAATTATCTATATTTGAGATAACATTGTTTAAGATAATTCCCACAAGATTGCAAAACAATTATTTGTGTTTTTTGTGTGTTTTCCTTCTAGTTGATGGTGGTTGTTGTCTCCTCACTAAGTCTTTCTGACTTACCCCTTCAGGTTGTTAATTTTTTTTCAGACTCACAGACAGTTGAGTAGCAAGTTGTTAGTAGATTCAAGTCTCGACCATATTTTTTTTGGTAGGCCTCTTTGATCGGGGACCATTTTTTTTTAAAAGTCTATTGAGTCGTGATGTATTGTGCAGCTATTTGAGTCTAGAAAGTCTTTTGAAAAATGTATTCAATATTTAGATATACTCTTTGAAATATGCATGAGTTAAGACTGTAAACAAGGATTTTATAAATTTGAGAATGTTGAAGTTATAGAGGATACTCTGTCGAAATTTCGAGAAAAATTATATAATTTTCAAAATAGTTATTGAGAATTATTTATTTACTTAATTTGTTAAGTTAGCTGATATGTTTGTCAGACTTGGAGTATAGTTATTGCCCGGCCATGACGTTTAGTTTTGGGGTTGTGACAGCAACTACCACAAATTTCATTAATTCCACGTCAACTACCAAACTATCGATCTTCTTATTATGTTCAGCCTTCCACAAGTCTTCTATTGCATTATCTTTACCATTGGTCATCACATTTTGCCTTCCAGTATCTATTGTATGATTTTCTTCAAAAATAAAATATTCTCAAACATATTTTCAATTGAAACAAGAGTACTCTGACTAATTATCCTACAACAATTGAAAAACTTAAAATGGTTCAAGCAGAAGAAATGGCAACCACAAATAAAAGGTTTAGCAATAAAACTCTTAGCATAAACAAACACAACTTAGGGATTAGGAAAAACCTTCCTAAGTTCAAATTTTGTTGGCTCTACGACCAGCACACTTTCTTTGGCCATGGCAAGTTGGTACATTCAAAGTAACATGTACACATAAAGAAGATGATTGGCTCTTCACTCTTGCAGCTCTCTGCTGATACTTAATTTTGTTAGTTACTTTTTGACTTTTTATGAAAAAATAATAAATACATAAAAAATGAAATAAAAAATATATAATTATCAAAATAATAATAAAAATAAATAATTAGGCCTTTAAACTTTAAAAAATCATGGGTGTTTTTAGTTCATGTTTGCCTCTAATTCCTTTTCAGAAGTTTAACTTTTTTCTAAAAAAAACATATATAATTGAATGAAAGAAACCAAAAATAAATGGATTGATCGTAATAAAAATTATCATAATGGTGATCATTTGAATGAAAAGAAACTGAAAAGAAATGGATTGATGGTAATAAAAATCATTATAATAGTGATCAATTGAATGAAAAGAAACCGAAAAGAAATGAATCAATGGTAATAAAAATCAGTATAATAGGGATCAATTGAATAAAAAGAAACCAAAAAAATTGATTAATAGTAATAAAAATGGTGATCAATTCGCAATTATTCATTTGACTTTTGTAACCTACACTCAAAAAAAGTCTATAAATAATTCACACCAAGAAGATAAAATAGGAGGAGGAATGAGAGCACTATTGAGTAAAAAAAAAATAAGAGAGAATAATAGACAAAAGAAGAGCAGATAGTTTGAGCTTGATAAAACAGTCAAGAAAAATTAATTCAGCAGTGAAGTATCGATTTCTTATTGTTCTTTAATTTTCTTCTTATTAGCTTCTTTGAGTTCCATTCTTTAAAAGAAAATGTAGTTTAGTTTCTTTTTCTGTTTATGCAAAAACACACTCATATGTTAAGCTTTCATTTTTTCTTAAGTTACATATTCCTAAAATTGTTTTGCAACACAAATACTAAAAAAAAAACATAAATAATTGATATTTATAAACCAATCACCAAGGAAAGAGAATTCCACCCTATTAAAAACTCATATCATGACTTTATGAAATAACTCAAAAAACCATAACAACGAATAAATAGTTATTTTGTTCTTCTTAGAATTAGAATTAAGAGTCGTCGTCGCCTGATGAAATTCATCCTCGCTCGCTCGCTGCGCCGCATCACTCACCCCCAACCATCGGTGGCCTTTGTTCCGCAACAGATCCAACAACGCACGAGCAAATCCTTTAACAAGTTGTCACGTCCATCTGTTTCATTCACATAATGTTGTGTTACTGTTGTTTTTTAACAAAAAAACAAAAGATATAATATGTGAACAGACATCTCACCGTTTTTTCGTTATCATTATTATTATTACATTTTTATTTTTGGATACGTATCTACAACACATAAATATTTTCTACCCATTAACTACGTGTGTTTTGATTTCTCTATTGCACATAAGAATACATACGAGCAAGGTCTTTCCTTTATCAAACCAAATTAATAAAAATGTATTCTTTTATAAATGTAAATAATTTATTTTCCTTTTTTTAAATCTTTTAGGGCATATAATAAATAATTAAATAAGTAAATAATTTGTATACAATTAATCATAGGGTAATCGTTTTAATGGACGATGTAGAGTATTATTATTTTCTCTATTTGTAACCGATTCCCGAATCCGGTTTTTGGTTCAAGAACTTTATTATTACGTTACAAGATGTGTATTTGACTACACTCCTGCTGTAGTCGAATACAACTCCGAAACAATGTAATTTTTCAATTCAAATTCAACCTAGATCATTGCATATGTTTATCAAACCTCTAGGAAATATGTCCACTTATATATAATGATGTCTAAGGAGTATAAATACTTCATAACTTCAAATTTAACGAATCACTTTTCTCCAAAAATCTTTTCATTAATCTTAGAATAACTTTGAACAAACTTTCTGAAATATTATGATTTGTTCAAAGTCTTAATTTCATATTTCAAGTACAGATTATACATTGTCATATTATTGAGAAATGTTCTCTATTGTACTTGAAATTCTATTAGATTGTTATCATTGTACTAAATTGTCATACACTATTGATTTCAGTCAAAGTGATTGTTATAAAACCATTCAAGTTATTGTGTAAATTGAGGAAAGTAGTGTTCTTTCTTCAAGTGTTGTAAACTAAGATAGTGGTGTGCTATCATAGGGTAATTATTAGAAGTTTGTAGCAGAAGTCTTAGAGTTAGACTTGTACTTATTCTAACAAATAGTAGAAAATCTCTTGTAGTGTGCAAAATGATTGCATGTACCCTTGGTTATTAGGGGAACTAGGATAAACTGTGGTGTTCTTTATTTTTTTGTCATTTACTTTTTTACATTCATCAATCCTAAATAGAAAAAATAATACACTAAGTCTCTAAAAACTAGAAAATTTATATGCACCTAATTCACTCCCCTCTTTGGTGCGTCTCTATACTAACAATTGGCATCATAGCAGGTTCTGGTAATTTGCTCCAAGATCTTTATTTGTGGCTTCTGCACAACTAGTTTTTAGAGATGGTGGTAGTAGCAATAAACCACCTTGCTTCGTTGGAGAATATTATGACTTCTGGAAGATACACATGCAGATATATCTTGAGGCACAAGGAGATGATATTTGGGATGCAGTAGAAAATGGTCCATATGTTCCAAAAACAGTCATCAACAATAAAGAAGAAACAAAGATAAAATCCTTATGGACAAATGATGACAAAAACAAATTGTTGTTTGATAAAAAAGGCCAAAAACATGTTACAATCGGCATTTGGAATGGATGAATTCTTCCGCGGTCTCCTTGCAAAATTGCTAAAGAAATCTGGGATACTCTTGAAATAACTCATGAAGGAACTATTGAGGTAAAATTTTGTAAACTCGATACATTATCTCAAGAATATGAACTATTTTGAACCTTAAAGTTCTAAGATCACTAACAAGGGCTTGGCAACCTAAAGTCAAGAAAAGAAGCCAAAGAACATTGCCTTAAAAGTAGAGTCAAAAGAGCAAATCAATGATGAGAATTTAGATAGAGATGAAAACATCACCTTCCTCGTAAAGAAATTTGGTAAGTTCCTTAAAAATGATAAATGTAACACCCTGAATTTCAAAGCGAGGGTGTATTTTTTTTCAAAAGAAATTAAAATAAAACAGAGAAATAAATAAGGAAATACCTTTGGATAAATAATTGAGTCATTATAATTTGCAAGCAGCGGAAAAGTTTCTCCAAATATGAATCCAAAGTATTTACACAACAACAATTGATACATGGAACTCATTCAAATAAGATGTCATACTGACAATATTAGTAAAGGTAGAGTTTTCCAGTTCAAAATAACGTAATCCAAAAAAACATATGTTCCCTCTATGTCATCCTAATCTGATCATTCTTCAAAAAAAACTATAGCTATACACCCTGAGTGATCTCCACGCTCCCCGTGAGATCCTCCTAACATAGCTCCAATCAAGCATTCCCATCTACATTCTCATCCGTAGGGTACGAATCGGTAGGATCGTCCTGGCTCTCATCTGAGGGCAAAGCCCAGATTTCCACAATAGTTGTAAAGGGTCACCAACCGAAATTAACAGTTAACACATAACATTTAAGTTTTTAAATGCACAAAATAACCTTTCAACTAAGCATGCACCTTAAAAGGATTTTCCATATGCTAAAAGTTCATATAATGCTTGCCAATTAAAAATGAAATCAAAATAAAGTTCTCAATCCATCAAGTAATACATGACTGACCAAGACATTGATAAATCAATTGAGCAATCTGTTATCTAACTCAAAATAAGAGTTTCTACAAAGCCAATCGATTTTCAAATCGATTTCCTGAAGGTTTTTAGTGAAATTTGAACTCTGGGCTTAATTCAATCGATTGGGCAATCGATTGACAGAATAGCTGAGCCCCTGACTTAATGCCAATCGATTTCCAAATCGATTTTGTCAGTTTTGCTGAATTCCTGCATGGCCAAATCGATTGGGAAATCGATTTTATAAATAGTTGAGCCCCTGTAACTTCCCAAATCGATTGGGAAATCGATTTCCCTGCTTATCCTTCCAAAAATACATAAACTAATTCAATCACATTCATACACAACTCCAAATCTTAACACTTAGCAATTCCCACACAATCACCACGACAAATTGGGTTTCGAAATAGTTTTACAATCCATCACACTTACACACGATAATCAATACATAACACATAGCAATTCCAACACAATTACCACGACAACTTGAGTTTCGAAATAGTTTACAATCAGTCACACTTACACACAAAATCAATACATAACACTCAATCATAACTTGATTCAAACACGACTCGTGTGCCAAGCACCCTAATGCGATGCGTATATGCCAAAATGCATGGACTCGGAATTCCAAACCAAAACCCTCCTCGAAGGGCCGTAAATCATAATTGTACCGCCTATCGCAGGCCAAAGTACCAATTACCGAGGTGCCACCTATCACGGGTCAACACGATTTACTAAAATGCGTAAATCATAAACGTACCACCTATCACGGGTCAGTACAGTTTACCGAGGTGTCACCTATCACGGGTCAACACGATTTACTAAAAGAAAAAGCGGAAATCGTAAATGTACCACCTATCACGGGTCAGTACAGTTACCATGGTGTCACCTATCACGGGTCAACACGATTTACTAAAAGAAAAAGCGGAAATCGTAAATGTACCACCTATCACGGGTCAGTACAGTTACCATGGTGTCACCTATCACGGGTCAACACGATTTACTAAAAGAAAAAGCGGGAATCGTAAAATGTACCACCTATCACGGGTCAATACAGTTACACAAGACATTAAGAGATTCCCCATTCTTAATAGTCATTTAACTTAAACGATTTTTAAAACAAACATTAAGTAAACAGAAATATTAAGAGATTCCCCATTTTTAATACTCTTTTAACTGAAACGATTTACAAAACGAACATTAAGTAAACAAGACATTAAGAGATTCCCCATTCTTAATACTCATTTAACTTAAACGATTTTCAAAACAAACATTAAGTAAACGTGGACATTAAGAGATTCCCTATTCTTAATACTCGTTTAACTCTAATGGTTTTCAAATTCCGCACAAAACAAACTCAAACATATTATCAAATTCAATCCACGATCCACACCAAAACACATCAATTCATTTCTCCACAAAATCCAACCATACACATATCAAATTTCATCAGTATTAATTAAGAACACGTCAAATACGACGAACACAAATCAACATAATCCACCACTCAAACACAATAAGTTTCATTTACTCAAAATCATACATAAATGAGTTTAAATTCATTTTCCACGAAACATTCATCAATATAACCAAAACCTAACTCTAAGATTTTACCCATAAAGCCTTAGATTCATTTTCCCCCAAATCAACACTTCAACCCTAACAAATTCCTTTCCACACAACCACAGATAAGTCCCTAAATGCAAACTAGAAGTTTGGAAGGAGCCCTTACCTTCACGTTCGATTACGATACCACGAGTAAATCCGGTAAAATCTCTGCTCGCAATGTCGCCTCCAAAGTTGGTTCCCTAGCACCGTAGCGTGGTAGTGAGCAACTTTCCCTTCTATCTCTTCGCGAAACGAAGCTTAGATCTAGATGAAACGGGGTGGTTTGTGTTTTACGGTTTTGAAATCCCTAATACCGTTTTTCTTCGTTTTCAAAACAACGAGGAAGTATAAAGCTGAGAAATCCTTGATTTCTTACCCACTAATCCTTGGGTTTCTATTCTTGAAGTCAAAGAAAGAAAAACGAAGCAAAACCAACAAAGAAGAAGAGAGGGAGAAAGAGGTGTTCGCGCGGCAGAGGAAGAAGAAGGAGTTTTTACTTTTTCTTTCCTTTCTCTTTCTTTTCTTTCCTTTTCCTCTCTTTCTTTTTCCTTCTTTCCTTTTTATCTCCTTTTCTTTTCTCTCCAAACAAATATATATATATATATAAAGATATTTATATATATATTTTAATTACTTTTAACAAATATCTCAAAATATCTAGATATTTGTTATATTACCATTTCACCCATAACACATTAAATTCTTCGTAAAAGATTCATCGCAACTAATTTAATTTATTCATCGACGAGTAATTCTAATCGGCATCAAAATATCTTTTTGGTCATATAAACTCCAAAATATTAATAACTTTGGCTAAAAAGACTCTGAGTTCAATACCAAAATACACTAAAATACATAAAGTATACTTTAAAGTTATGGGTCTTACAATAAAACTTTTAAAAGGAAAAGTTTTAGGAAGAAGGATGTTTCCACTTCATGCCAAAACTTCATTTGTTTTGAGTATGGTAAGCAAGGACAATAAAGGCAGAATGTCCAAATATTGTAAAGAACTAACAAGGGCTTGGCAACCTAAAGTCAAGAAAAGAAGCCAAAGAACATTGCCTTAAAAGTAGAGTCAAAAGAGAAAATCAATGATGAGAATTTAGATAGAGATGAAAACATCACCTTCCTCGTAAAGAAATTTGGTAAGTTCCTTAAAAATGATAAAACTTTTAAAAGGAAAAGTTTTAGGAAGAAGGATGTTTCCACTTCAAGCCAAAACTTCATTTGTTTTGAGTATGGTAAGCAAGGACAATAAAGGCAGAATGTCCAAATATTGTCAAGAAAAATGCTCTCAAGTAGAAATAATTCAAAAAGGCCTATATAGCATGGGAGGACAATGAATTCAGTTTATCTTAAGATTCAGAAAGTGACGAATGTGCAAATGTTGTCTTGATGGCATCACATCAATCCGACGAAGAAGAAGAGGTTAGTAACAAAGACTTTTCTCATAATAATGATACTAATAGTGAATTAATTGTTGAGTGTAATAATGCTCAAAATACAATTAAAGAATTACTTGTGGAATGTAAAAATCTTTACAAAATAGTGTCAACTTAAAAGAAATAAATTTCATCTCTTAAAGAGAAAATTAACACTATAGAAAAAGATTCTGAAAAATTAAAACAGAATTTTACATGCAATAGGTGTGATTCTCTTTCTTTTAAATTTTCCAATTAAATAGAGTCATTGAAAGATATGAAAATGGACAAGTTGGATTGGAAAATGTTCTTAATATGCAAAGATATTCCAATGACAACAATGGTCTTGGTTACTCAAAATTTGATAAACCAAATATAAATAAAACCATATTTGTTAAGGCAAGTGACCAATCCAACAAAGAGAAAGTTATAATTATGCAAAAAGATCATCATTACTATAACAAGAATTTTATACAAAAGAAATCACATATACATACATATAGAAGTGAATCTACTCCTACATGTTTTTATTGTGGTCTAAATGGCCACACACCTAATGCTTGTCATGTTAGGAAATTTGGTGTTCCAAATAGGCATTATGTGCGGGTCAAGAAAGGTACTAATCCTCAAGGACCCAAATCACTTTGGGTACCTAACAAATCATGAACTTATTTTGTAGGTATGCACACAAAGTACCTCTAATATGTGGTACTTGGATAGTGGATGTTCAAAACACATGACCGGTGACAAAACAAAATTCTCAGCTCTAACTCTTGAATTAAAAGGCTATGTGATTTATGGAGATAACAACAAGGGGAAAATTTTGGGCATTGGAAAATTTGGTGCAGCCCCATCTCCTTCAATTGAAGATGCTATGTATGTTGAAGGATTAAAGCACAATCTTATAAGCATTAGCCAGCTTTGCGACAAGGTTACAAAATAGCTTTCAACAAAAATGAAGGCATTATCCGAAATGAAGTATCAAATGAAATTCAATTTGTTGGTAAGATTTTTAAAAATATCTTTATAAATAATCTAGATGATTTATCCTTAAAAATGAAATGCCTTATGGTAAGTGACAACAATGATGCATGGCTATGGCATAAAATATTTGCACATATCCATATGGATCATTTAAACAAGTTAGTCAAGCATGAACTTGTTGTAGGCTTACCAAAGATGAAATTCATTAAGGACAAATTATGTGATGCTTGTCCAAAGGGTAATGTTCCAAGATATGCACTTTTTTTACAAATTATGGAATCTTCCAAGATATGCATTTCCTACTTGCAAGAGCTTTGTCACTTCCTCTTTTACAACATCCAAAATTCATGGGTTAAGTCGCCTTTGGGGCTGCCTAACTGATTTTACCCCATCCTCGAGTAGTATCCTACGCATACACATGGATGGGCTAGTACCAGGAATATAAGCCAAGGTCCATCTGATTGCCTTCTTGTGTTTTCTCAAAATCTGCAATAGCTTTTCTTTCTGTCCATCTTCAATTTTGGCTGAAATAATCATAGGTAACGTGTCATTTCCTTCTAAATATGCATATTTCAAATTTTTAGGAAGTGGTTTAAGCTCTATAGTCGGTGGTTATTCAATGGATGGTACAACACCATTCGTCGAAGCAAAGTCTACAAAATCAACTTTGTTAGTAGAAGTATCAATATTAGCACAATGATCAACCAATAGGAAGCTTCGATCTCAGCACACACATATCGTAATTGAGTATCTGTATAGAATTCACAAGTGTAAGTATCATCAAAACCATACAATGAAGGAAAATCAATAGAAAGCATATTGGGGTAAGTGTCATCAACCAAATCAGCTAGCAATTCAATTTAAAAAATAGAATGCTCTTCCATGGACTATTTCATAGCATCAAAGATGTTAAATTTTACAATGCTATCACCAAATTCCATGGATAGAGTTCCAGCATGCACATCAATTTTTGTCCTAGCAGTTTTCAAGAATGGTCTACCTAAGAGGATAAGCGCCCCGTTCGACTTATTATCTCCCTACTTGTCCAGAATGTGAAAATCTCCAAGAAATATCAATTCATTAATCAAAAAAGTACATCATCCACAAGCCCAGTAGGACGAGCATTGCTCTTGTTCTCCAATTGAATGGTAAGACATGTACTCTATAAAGGTCCAAAAGCAAGAGAGTTAAAAATAAATGTAGGCATAACATTAATGGAAGCTCCTAAATCTAACATAGCATTTTCAAATTCACTATTTCCTATGGTACAGGGAATGGGAAAAGTTTCTGGATCTTTGCATTTCCGAGGCATGGGCTGAATGAGGGCTGAAACATTTCGCCCCATGTTTACCCTTTCATTACCTTTTAACCTTCTCTTGTGTGTGCAAATTTTTTTAGAAATTTTGCATATCTTGGAATCTGTTTATTGCTTCAATGAGGGTAATATTCACTTCCACCTTCCTAAATGTATCCAAGATCTCCTTGTGCTTATCTGCCTCGTCCATTTTCTTATTCTTCACTGCCCTTTGAGGAAAAGGAAGTGGTATATTTTTCTCAACATCAACAATTTCAGGTATCAAAGTGTCCTCAGCAACCTTGTTATTTTTCACTGTAGTTTCAGGTACCTTTGGTATTTCAACAGCTTTCCCAGACTTAATGTAATTGCACTGATATTGGGAGCATTTGGATTTACCACTGACTATGCAGGCAATTGATTTGACCTTTGAGTCTGCAATTGATTAATTGAAGTGGCTAGCTGACCAATCTTTGTTTCCAAACTTTGAACGGTGGAATTTGTTATTTGTTGAAATTGGAGATTTGCATATGCTTGAGGAGCATCAGCAACTGGATCTTCTTGCAATGTAGGACATGAATATGTAGGATGCTCTGGAGAAGTGAAAATACCACAGACCATTACTTGGGTTTTACCTATTTCCAATTTTTTTACTAAAGATGTAAGCTCATCAAGTCTGCCTTCTAAATTCTTGTGGGAAGAAGCTTGAATTTCATTGACACCCCTTGTCAACACTGTTGAATTTCTTCTAGTTGTAAACTGCTGAGAATTAATGGACATGTTATCAATCAAAGCCTTTGTCGCTTATGGGGTCTTATCGACAAGTGTTCCCCCACTAGCAGCATCCAAAATGCATATATCCATAAGTAGCAAACATTCATAAAAATATTGGATGAGCAATTGTTCAAAAATTTAGTGATGAGGGCAGCTTGACATTAATTTCTTGAATCTCTTCCAATACTCATGTAACGATTCCCTGTCAATCTGCCTGATGCCACATATTTTTTTTCTGATTGAAGCAACTCTTGAGGCAAGGAATAATTTTTCTAGAAATAATATCTTGAGATCATTCCAACTTGTAACAGAACCTAGTTGAAGGTATTATAACCAGTCCTTGACAGCATCTTGGAGTGAAAATGGGAAGGCTCTCAACTTAATATGGTCTTCTATGACTCCTTGAGGCTTCATGGTAGAACACACAACATGGAATTTCTTCAAGTGTCTTTGGGGATCCTCACCTACAAGACCATTAAACTTTGGAAGCAAGTGTATTAAGTCAGATTTAAGTTCAAATGGTACAGTAACTTCAGGATATGTGATACACAATGCATCATAATGGACATTAGATGCAGCAAGTTGTCTTAAGATGCTATTATTCGCATCAGCCATATTTTGTAGCAAGATGTCACTTTCACTATCTGACTCTGACTCGTTAACACTAGCAGTTCTATTAAGTCTACGACGTAAATGAAATGTCCTATCTATTTCAGGTTCAAAAGAATGCAGATTTGCAAAACTAGCCCTAGTCATGCATCATCATAACAGTGCAATGCAAAATCACAATTATGAAAATTCCATAAATGTCCCTATTGCTAAAATTGAAGTAAAAACTTGAAAACCCTATCAAATAAAATCCACAAAAATATAAAATACCACAAAAAGTGTCTATAAATCAAATAAATACAACACAAACTTTTTTGGAATTTTTGGAAAATATGAAAAATTCAAAAAATTCAAAAAAAGGGTCTAAACAAAGGAATTTGGGATTTTTAGCGTCGAATCCCGTAAGAAGTCCCTTCTATGGGAGTCCTGTTCCTTGATTTTTTTCTGATTTTCTGGCAATTCTGGCAAAATTTCGGAGCAATCTGAGACATTCGTCTGAAAACGGGTTTTTTTACTAGCAACGTGCCTAGGAGTTCGCAAACAAGCCTATCCGGCTTATAGAGCAACAAAACACGAAGAACAATTGTTAGGATGGTTAGTAATACTCTAAAACTTGTTAATATTGGTTAAGATTTTTATTAAAGAGTCCTCGGCAACGGTGCCAATTTAATCCGCTGTCGCCCACGGGTCAAATACAATTGATAAAACATAAATATAGGTAATAACTCGAGTCGTTCCGCAAGGACTTCTGATATAACAATAATAACTGAATTGAAAGTTGAAATTAGAAAGGGTTTTTTTTTTAGATTTTTGATTTAACAGATGAGCAAAACGATTAATCCACTTATTCGAATTTCAGATCTATCACAGATTCTATCAATGAGTTTAATTTCTAATTTGTGACTCTATTCTTATTTGACTATAGAATTGATCCAACAAGCATAATCAATCCTATGTGAATTTGGTTTCTTTGATTGGATTAAGCATCACAGTCATCAAAATATTACAATTAATGATCAAACGTCGCAAAATTATAATTCAATTAAATTAGAAACCGACACCAAATTCTATCAAATAAATTTAATTTATCCTATTGAAATTCAATTTAAGCAATCTGAATATCAATATAATCAAATAAACAAGAATAGAATCATGAATCGAAATTGACAGTGTAACTTGAATCTCAAGGTGTCGATAAAACTCTGAACTCGTGGATTAATCTTATAAAATTAACCTTCCATGAAATTAAAATAAAAAACTGTTTATTTCTTGTAACAATCTGAATCATAATATTTCGTCCATAGAAAAGAAACAAAACTGCAAATATATAGTACTCGATATTGGGCTTTAGGGTTTAAAAACAAGTGACCCGCTAATTAAAATTATTACAAAAGTCCAAATTACGAAATCTGCAATTTAGGCATAGTAAAGTTAGGTATTGGGCTTTTATTCCAACACAAACGTTGTAGCTATGATGTTTAGCTTTCCAACGCTTGCTCATATGCGACAATCCGATATCCGAAGCTCAAGTTATGACCTACAGAGCGAGCAAGGGTCAAAATGCAAATAATAAAATTATAATTCAAATTCGACCCAAAGTTTAGAAACAAGCTAAAAATATTATTCTAATCTATAAAGAGCTTTTAAAATACCAAACTAAAAAGCTAGAAACATGTGCCCAAATGCTATGATCAGTAAGCAAACTAAGGTTTCCTTCAAACCCAAGAATGTTGTATCAACCTAAAGATCACTTCAATTGATACGTATGGACTTGTTTGGTCCATCAAGAACTAAAAGTATTGGTGGAAATTCATATGAACTAGTAATTTTTGATGATTACTCAAGGTTCACTTGGACCATATTTTTGGCAAAAAAAAATGTAGCTTTTAAAGCATTTAAAAATTATGTCAAACTAGTCCAAAATGAACATGCAACAAAAATTGTATCAATAAGAAAGTGATCATGGAGGAGAATTTCAAAATGCTTAATTTGTAGAATCTTGTGAAGAAAATGGAATCTTCCATAACTTTTCTGCACCAAGAACACCTCAACAGAATGAAGTTGTTGAAAGAAAGAATAGATCATTGGTAGATCTTACAAGGACCATGCTAAGTGACTCAAGTTTACCAAAACACTTTTGGGTAGATGTTGTAAGTACATCTTGTTATGTATCCAACCGAGTAATAATTCGACCAATCTTTCAAAAAAAACTCCATATGAACTCTACAAAGATAGAAAGCCCAATATCTCTCACTTTCACATATTTGGATGTAAATGTTTTGTGCTGAATAATGGTAAAGAAAATCTTGGAAAATTCGAGAAAAAAGTATATGAAGGTATCTTTATTGTTTACTCATTATCTAATAAATTTTAGAATTTTTAATAAGAGAACTTTGATAGTTGAAGAATCTATCCATGTAACATTTGATGAATCTAACCCCTTGAAAGAGGATAAAATTGTCTCTTGTGATGATGATGATTTTATAAGTGATGATATAAACAAAGACAATCAAGTTGATCAAACAATTTAAGAGAATGAAGTTAGCATTGAGAAGCAAGATCAAAATGATAATCTTTCTAAGGAATAGAGAACCCATGGAGATCACTCCATTGACAATATTATAGGTGATATCAACGAGGGAGTTACTACAAGGCTCAAACTCCAAGATGTTAGCTTGAATATGGCATTTGTTTCTCAAATAGAACCTTCAAAGATATGTGAAGCAATTAAGGACGATCAATGGATACTTGCCATGAAAGAAGAACTAAATCAGTTTGAAAGAAACAAAGTGTGAGAACTTGTTCCTAATCTTGGAAATAAACACCTCATTGGTACCAAATGGGTGTTTAAAAACAAACTAGATGAAAATGGTATAGTTGTTGGAAACAAGGAAAGGTTGGTTGCTCAAGGATACAACCAAGAAGAAGGGATCGACTTTGATGAAACATTTTCTCCTGTAGCAAGGTTAGAAGTAATCCGTTTATTACTTGCTTATGATTGCTCAATGAATTTTGAATTTTTTCAGATGGATGTCAAGAGTGCTTTTCTCAATGGCAACATTAATGAAGAAGTATATTTCAAACATCCACCCGACTTTGAAGACTTCAAAAATCCTTCACATGTTTTCAAATTAAAGAAAGCTATTTATGGTTTGAAACAAGCTCCAAGAGCTTGGTATGATCGGCTAAGTAACTTCTTATGTGAAGGAGGATTTGAAAAAGGTAAAGTTGATAAGACATTATTCATTAAAAGAACTAATGATTACACTTTACTTGTTCAAATCTAAGTTAACAATATTATATTTGGATCAACCAATAATGAAATATGTGAAGAATTCTCATTAATGATGAAAGGAGAATTTGAAATATCTATAATGGGAAAGTTAAATTATTTTCTTGGACTCCACATCAAGCAACTTAAGAATGACATCTTCATAAATCAAGCAAATTATTGTAAGGAATTGTTAAAGAGATTAGATGATCTGTATCCGTCAAAATTGGCATATCCGTCAAAATCGACCACCTTCACCTCCCACTGCATGAACTCAATGGCCTATTTGTCAAAATTGACCACCTTCACCTCCCACTGGATGATGATCTGTAGTTCGCTGTTGAAATTGAATTTGTTGTAGTTTCCTTGTTTTTTTTAATGCTTTATGTTGTTTTGGTTGTAACTTTATGACAATGGTTTTTGCATTTTGATGTAAAACTTGAACATGTTTACATTTCAATTATGTGAGGTTTTAATTCCCTACCTTATGTGATGTCTTTATTCCCTATATATTATTTGTATGCTTGAAATGTTTTTTTTCTATTGTTTTCCTTCTTTTTGATTATGTCAAAAGATGGAGAAAATTGATATGTTGTTGTTGTTAAAAAAATTTGTAGGTCTTCAAAAATTTTAAAACATGATGGCATGAACTCAAGCTCAAAGGGAGAGTAAGCATGTATTACGGGGGAGAAAAATTAAAACGGTCAAATGCTTTGAAGTCTCATCAACAACAAGTTTTTGTCATTATCAAAAAGAGGGAGAATATAAAATACTTATATTTTTTATGAAGACAAAGACCAAGGAAAGTGATCATGTTGCAAGCTCAAAAATAAGTCAATAATCAAAGTCAACTATTTTCAAAATGCTAGAAATCTTATAAATGCAAGGTACATGATGCAATCTAATATTCTTATATTTCAAATGCACATGAGAACCTTTTATTTTAGCATATTGATAGCATTTCAGCAAGTGTACTGAATCGTTGCAAGTAATAATTAAAACGGTAGTACCGAGTGTCGAACTCAAGGATTGCGTTTTACTATCGAATTATATTTAATTACTGAAATTGAACAAAAAGTTTCCGAATTGATTGAAATAATATTTGAAATTAATAACAATAATAAAATTGATCCCTTATAATGAGAAAAATGTCAGGGGATGAGTTTCACTTCGAATCCAACCTTGGTGTCTAATTTGCTCCTAGTTAGTGAATTCCTTTATTGAATTATTACCGAATTCTCTTTATTATTCTTGCCCTAATGTCTTAGTGACAGAATCTTTAATTCCAAAGTAACGCCTAATCCCTTAGTAGATTTAAGATTAAAATTAAGCATTACCGTACAGAAATTCTCTTGTTAAACTATTGCCTTTGCAACTAATTTAATTGGTTTCATGACCTGTATCTATCCCTAGACTACAAATTCATGAATTTCTCGTCTCAAGCATTTGTAAAGTCCACTTCCTTTTCAAAATAAAAATCGTAGAACATTTTAATATTGATCAAGCAATAAAAAATATTAAGCACAAAGATGAGAAAAATAATTCAATAAACTCATTCATATAACTAGAAATCAAATCAGAAAAATAAGGGTTTCATCTTGTTACACTCATCCCTAACAAATAGGGTTTAGTTACTCATGACAGAGATAAAACTGCTCTAATGATGTTAGAAACGGTCGTCTTTGAGTTTCTATGTTAGGGCACAAGTCTCTCAACTTCCCAATGGTCAAAAAGATGCCTCGAAAGTGAAAATTTGTGTTTTTAATGTATGTTGTTGCGTCCACGCGCCCCAGGCGCAGAAAACGCACTTCAGGCGCGCGCTGGCAATGTTGAAGGGCAAGAAATGCGCCACCAGCGCGGCTGTTGCGCTTCAGACGCACAACATCTGCTGTCTGACGTATACTGTATTGTTCTCATCTTTCGAGTATGAATTTGATTCCGGTGTCTTCATAAAAGTTGTAGCTATGGATCTTAGCTTTCATTTTCACTTGTTTTGACTCCAATTGGACATCTAAAACTCCAGATATGGCTGAAATACTCCACATAGGTGATGTTGATTTCTCACTAAAATTCAGCACTGTACTAAAACAAAACGCAATGTAAAATTACAAAAAAATCCCTACTTAATCAATGAAATAAAAACACAAACATTTTATTAAATCAAAGAACAAAAATCAACAAAATATATCAAATAACTCCTTAATTTAACTAATGATTGAAGATAAATAAGACTAAAACAATAAACAAATATGCATATGATGAAAAGTCATCACATATGCATCAAAAGAATTTTCAAAGTGTCAAAATGCATGAACAATGTTTGAAAATAAAGTTTTTGACAAAAATCAATGTTGTATTCGACTACAGCATGTTGTAGCCGAATACAAACTCAAGTTAGTAGCTAAAATGGAACATCATATGCGTCTACGAGATGGTGTATTCGAATACAAGTGTTAAGTTAGTAGCTAAAAATGAACTTTTGTATTCGACTACGAGATGGTGTAGCCAAATACAAGTGCTAAGTCAATAGCTAAAACTGAACTTTTGTATTCGACTACAAGATGGTGTAGCCGAATACAAGTGTTAAGCCAATAGCTAAAACTGCACATTTTTATTCGACTACAACATGGTGTAGCCGAATACAAAACCAAGTCAATGGAAAAATTCATTCACTTGTATTCAACTACAAGAATCTGTATTTGAATACAAGCTGTAAAATTTGAATAAAACTAAACGTTACAAGAGGTGTATTCGACTACACTCTTGCTATAGTCGAATACAACTACAAAACAATGCAATTTTTCAGTTCAGATTCAACCTGGATCATTGCATATGTTCATAAAATCTCTAAGAACGATTGCCACTGATCTAAAGTGATGTCTAAGGAGTATAAATACTTCATAGCTTTAGATTTAACGAATCACTCTTCTCCAAAAATCTTTTCATCAATCTTAGAACAACTTTGAACAAACTTTCTGAAATATTCTAATTTATTCAAAGTCTTAATTTCATATTTCAAGTACAAATTATACATTGTCATATAATTGAGAAAGGTTCTCTATTGTACTTGAAATTCTATTAGATTATTATCATTGTATTCAATTGTCATACACTATTGATTTCAGTCAAAGAGGTTTTTATAAAATCATTCAAGTTATTGTGTAAATTGAGGAAAGTAGTGTTTTTTCTTCAAGTGTTATAAACTAAGATAGTGGTGTGCTATCTTAGGATAATTATTAGAAGTTTGTAGCAGATGTCTTAGAGTTAGACTTATACTTATTCTTCTAAGTTTTTTTTTCAATTTAAATTCAGTAAGTTTAGTTTTAAAATCATCTCTATAGTTTTTGTTAAAAAAAAGCTTATGTGGCAAACGGAAGAGTGGCGTGTCAATTTGACGTTGCATAAGAATAAATTAAATAATTAAAAAATAAAATTAAATAATTAAATTGATTAAAAAAGAAATGGAATAAAGTAATAAAGTAATAAAGAAAAGTTAAATGTATTATGTTTTAGTCCCTCCATCCAAAATATTTTGAGATTAGATTTCTCTCCTTTTTCATTTTCTTCCTTTAAAATGACATGATGGTGATGGTAGAAAAAAGAGGAGATAACTCTAATACTAAAATTTATTTCTGATTTTAGATGGAGGAACTAAAACATAACATCATCAACTTTCTTTTTTTATATATTTTTTTTTCTAATCAATTTAATTATTTAATTTTATTTTTTTAATTATTTAATTTATTATATTGCTGCGTCACCTATCCGTTTGCACACATAAACATTTTTTTTAACAGCAATCAAATATGTTTTAAAACTAAATTGAATTTAAATTAAAAATAAATAAATAAACTTACAGCAACAAAATTTTAGAAATGCACAAATTTCCAGGCTAACAAAAAAATACATCTCTTCGGAAAAACGAACCGACGTGTATGCAATTTAGTCCACTGATCTTTTTTGTGACAGATGGAAATTCCAGAAAAGATTCTTTTTCATTTGAAGATAAGGTAACAAACAAAAGTGAAGTGAAATTTCGGTCTTCAGATTTTGCTTCAAACATAAATAAACAATACAAAGATCTTCACAGCGTTATGGCAGCTATAGTCTCTAAAAGTGCTTCTGCAAGAACTACTCATGATGTTGTTTCTTCTTTTAGCTCAAAATGGTATTCATCTGTTGCAAAGAAGAAGCTTCTGTGTTCTTTCAGAATTAGAGCTTGTCAATCCATGGCTAACAATAAGGATATCTACAAACAAGTGGGTCTGTTCCAAAATGCTGTCTTTTTTTGTGTAAGACCAAGTACTTTTGGTTTTGCTTAGTGTTTCTGTTGTTTATGTCTTGTTGAAGGAAGTGATGTTAGTGGGGTTTGCTTTTGTGGGTGTGGCTTTTATCTCTTCATATATGTGGGTAGAGAACATCACTTTTATTGGTTAAAAAAATTGTATTTTGTTATACCATTGTCACAAATAGTGGTAGCTTCAAGCTTGTAATGTTGAATAATTTTATGTTTAATTTCAACAAAACATTAAGATAAGGTCTAAAGAACTGTGCCTAAGGGATAATCGGAGACCACTTACCATGTTCTCTATTGACTATTCAGATAACTGCTGATATATGATGTGGTATAAATATGGGCATATTAGACTTGATTTAATCTTAAAGTAAGAGAAACCTTATTATATTATGTAATGTTATCTATAAATAGAATTAATGTTAATTTCTTGGGACATTTTGCTCTTTGTAGTTGTAGTTAACATATGCATTTCATGCTAATTGCATCAATGATGATTAGGATCATGAGTTATTTTTTTCCCTTTCTGATTTTCTTGATCTCATTTATTAATTCATTCAATCATGTCAATCATTCAAATATGATCAGGTTTATTTTCACTAAGAAGGAAAATTGACGACACAGTTATTCGTGCTGAGATGTATGCATCAACAGCTTTGGAAATGGAAGAAGCAAGGTGGATTAAGCAGGAAGAAATGGTACGCGATTCGGATCTGTGGGATGACCCATCTAAGTCCAATGACATTCTTGTCAAGTTGGCTAACAGTGCCAAAGTGGTTGATTCTCTAAAGGACATGAGATACAAGGTGTTGTTCTGTTCCCATCACTTTCAACTAAACTTTTAACAATATTATTTATGTTTCTCTTCAATATAAAATTTGATTTGTTTGATGATGAACAAAACCAAGTGCAGCAATTACATCAGAGAAAGAAGAATACAAATAATACTTCTCTGTATGAGATAATTACTGTTATGATATTTAGTTAGATAGTTGTCCTTTAGAGCTCAAAGATATTCCTAGATTTGCAAATGGCTTCTTTCATTCAATCAGAATTACATATATTCAGAGTTGTCAAATAGCAGATATAGCGGCCCTATAGCACTGTAGCCTTGTGGAATTTTAACAAATCGTTACTTTTCTGCGATACACGATTTAGTACACAGTGTTGTCCAATCTTAGCTATAGCGCTGTGGCGTTGTGGAATTTAAACAAACTGCTATTTTCAATGATCTGCGATTGACAACACTGACTATATTACTTCTAGATGTTGTAAATGGCACTTGTGCAATTGAGCCCTCCTGTTGCCTTTGGTGAACCACACTTCTTTGAAGTGATAATGATTGATAGCTTAAGAAATTACTATTGTACAAAAAATTTGAAGAATGTAACCATTAAAAGCATATAATGCATGTCATGCCAAATTATTCTTTCTTCTATTCCTTTTTATATTTATGAAAATAATGTGATAGAAACCGGTACCAAACATAGAGATTTAAGGGAAATAATCAACCTTTATTGATGATAATATAGAATTACACAATGGGTTCTCAAGAAATTCGAGAGTTTTGGGTCTCTCCCTTCCAAGAGTTCGAGAGCTTGGTCTCTCCCAACCAATGTCCAATTCCCAAATAATTGCCTCTGACTTTTCCATCAGTTTTCCTATTTATACATTTTGTAATAAACATAACTGCTGCCTAATTTAACAACAACAGCAATACTAATAAGAGTTTTAACAGAATGTAATCCCTTGTTGTATGTCAAGCAGGTAGAGGAAGCACAGCTGATCAAACAATTGGCTGAGATGAATGCTATTGATTATGGGCTCTATAAACAAGCATATGATGCATCTGTAGATGTGAGCAACATTCTGGATCAGTATGAGATATCCAAGCTTCTTAAAGGGCCATTTGATATGGCTGGAGCATGTTTGATTATAAAAGCTGGACCTAGTGGCATCTGTCCAGAGGTTCTATATATAAATTTTGAACTTAATTATAAACAATTTTGTTTGAGATGTAACTTGTGAATTAGGTTGGTGGATGATAGATTTTGTTATTATATTATGTGAAAGCTCCACCTTGATAATGATGCATGCTAAAATTGTTTTTCAAGTTAGCTATTGTTTAAAAGTTTATTCGAATATTGTTTGATGTTTGATAGGCACATACACAACAACAAAATCCTTTTTCCCATTGGGCAAGGCTGGTTTCATGGTTCAAACATTGCCTCAACATCTTATCGTATATCATGGCCTTGTTTGGTTTGACTTTTTTGAGCTTATCTATTAACATAAGTATTTGTGAGAATGTTTGGTAAAACTTATGGAAACAGCTTATCATATGTCCATAAGCTGTTTTCATCTTATTTGCATCTGCTACTGAAATTAATGGAAGTAAACTTTAATTGATGTTTGTAACATTTTTAAAAATTAAAATTTTGGTATGACTCGTGTGGATTTTTTAGTATTACTCTATTCTTGGAGTTTTTCAGTTACCTGAAAGTACACAGTTTCCATGGTTAGATTTATGGCTTACATGCCCATGTCTGCTTAATTATTGTGATATTTTTCTTCAAGTACTATAACTTTAATATGAAATCTGTGGTCATGATTGGGATTGCGATAGATGATTTTTTCAATAATGTTGAAGAAAATGGAGAAATATTTTGTATGTGTTGCTGCTGCTGCTTCAATTTACCTTGTTTTATTCATATGATAAAACTATATTTCATATTAGACTTTGTAAAACTGAGTGTTGAATGTCCACTCTATGAATCAATAACTTTGTTCTCAAACTATATATATGCAATTTATCCTTTTGTCTCTGACTAAATTTTGCATGAATCAAGCTCTGGGCAGAACAACTCCTACAAATGTATCTTGGATGGGCCAAAAGACAAGGTTACGAAGGAAGGATTGTTGACAGGTGTTCGATCGAGAATGGAGGAATTAATTCGGCAACTATAGAGTTTGAATTTGAATGTGCTTATGGATATCTTTTGGGGGAAAAAGGAGTTCACCACCTCATAAGGGGTTCTCCAAATGAATCTTCTCAGCTCGAGGTGCAAACAATTCCTTTTATACTAACTAATAGTAAAATTGATTTTCCTTTATTGTTTAATAACATGTTATTTTCATGTTGTGTTTTATCTTTGGAAAACTGATCTTGTCAAGAAAAATATTCTATTTCATTATCTTGAGTGTTGAATTTCCGATTTCAATTCATAATATTTGTCGAGATATGACTGCTTTATCTGCTTTATACTAATATTGTTGTTCTGAATAGTCTTTCTTTACAAACTAACCACATTTTAGATTAAATTTAATTTCTTTCAGCTGTAGCAAAATAAGTTTCAGATACAGTTCAAAACTTAGGAAATTGCGTTTGGCCTTTAGTTCAAATCCTCTAATTAGTGTCACTTTATTATATAATAATTTTCCCTTTTCCAATTTTTAAAAAATATATTCTTAAATTGGATGAAATTGTGGCTTTTGTTGATTGATTCGCCACAGTAATGTTTGGAATCATTGAATGGCCTTATATATCCTATCTTCAAGAAATAATCTTGTCTGCTAAATTCAAAATTTGCAGACTAGCTCAGCAATTGTAGATGTTGTTCCCTTGTTCCTAGAGAATGCTCGTGATCTTGAGATCGATTCTGAGGATTTGATTGTCTCATCTCCCTTGATTCATGGAGAACATAAAAGAAGAACTGAACCTACAGTTTGCATTCAGCATCTACCTACCGGGATAAGTGTCCAATCATCTGGTATGCATATGTTTGGTTATTTGTTTTTCTAATTTCTTATGCACTTTTTTATATATGCAAGACCATGTGCCATAATTTTCAAATGAAATTGCTATATATGTGCTACTATTTCTTTTTTGGCCAATGTGTTGTGCTATTCTGCTTGCAATATTTCTAAATACACAGACATGTGATGCCCTTTTTACGTGATCATACCGATAGGACACCACGTTCAATTAGGTTTGATGACCCAGTCGTTGGGTCTAATTCACACACCCCGCTCACTTACATCTGAAAATTCCCCTTTTCTATTTTTTTTAGCCATTTGAGAGTTGTAAATTCCCAGACCTATTAGTAGTTCTAGGCCAGTGTATATTATAAAAAAAAATGATTTTCATATTTAATAAGTTGGAAAGAAATTTTTAAGAAAAGTAGAAGCTATTGTGTTTGTTTACTGTAATTAAAACTATTTTTTTAAAGAGTTATCTATAAAAAATAGTTATAAAGTTTTTAGATTCTCAATTTTTTTTAAACATGTAACCAATGAATTCTTTTATCGAAATATGCAACGAAAGGATGAAAAGAAGTGATTATTTTATTTGGAAAAAAATGAACTTTTTTCTCACATGGAGAAGACTAGCAATTGCAAGTCGATGAAATAAACTAACAAAGTTATCATTTCCTTTTTAACTACATTCCCTGGCAAATCAATTCATAGAACAGAATAACTACCAATCCATTTTTCGTCGTCATTTTAAAAAAATGAGGATTTTACTAAACTACATTTTAATTAATTTTATCTTATCTCTGTGAAGGTGAGAGAAGCCAGTTTGCAAATAAGATGAAAGCACTAAACAGATTGAAAGCTAAACTTGAAGTGATAGCAAGGGAACAAGGAGTTGGTAGTATAGATAATATAGTTAAGGGTAATATTGTCAATCTTTGGGAAGAAGAAACTAGGAGGTATGTATCTCATCCATACAAGTTAGTACATGATGTAAAGACTGGCATTGAGATGTCAGACCTAAATACTATTTTGGATGGGAATATTGGACCCCTTATTGCAGCTCATATTAATATGAGAGACTAATGTGGTGTCTTCAATTCTGAATTCATGTTCATCAATTATTTAGGATGTTATACTTAGTATTTTTCACATTTTGGTCCTGCAAATTTTGAGGATTTTCTTCAATTCGTTGATATATCTGAACAAAAAACACAAAATTGGGTATCAAATCATCCAATTTGGCTTGTACCTACATATTTTTGTTAAAGAGTTCAATGGTATATTGTATTCTAAAAGTTTTATTGTATTTTTGGCGCCTTTAATTTTTTAATTGTGCAAGTTTGAACCTTCTAGTTTAAATTGAGCGATTTTGTCCCCTCACATTTACCCCCCTTTTCTTATCTCCCACTTGTTTTCCCCAATTTTTGGTGACGTGGCATGATAAGATGGACTTTTTAATGACTTAGCATGACATGATGGAAAATATTTTATTTAAATTAATTTTTTACAAAAAAGAATTATTTTAATTAAATAAAACAAAATTATATTTACTTAATTAAAAAAACTAAAATTAGAATCTTGGTCCATTTTTTCTTATTTTTGAGATTTCTACATGTTCTTCAATTACGTTTGTGGCGTCAATTACGTTTGCCGCCACACTACTGTTGTTCACTAAATTTTTATTTCCAACTCCATTTGAGATTAGAAAAAGAAAACTTTGAAGCTTTGTCAAAAAGAGATTCAAGAAAACGCAAGAATATTTCAATGCATGTACTCAGAAACCAATTAAAAGCACAATGATTTGAGAAGGAAATTTTGAGAGAGTTTAGATTTTGACAGGAACGAAATGACGAATGGGGAAGATAAAATCATGTAGGTGATATAGCAGTAACTCGGATTCAGACTTAGGTTTAGGTTCTGATTCATAGGACGACGAGCTCGAATGGTTTAGTTCGAATTAAAAGTATTTGGATTTTGAGAGCAAGGAATGAAGATGGAAGGAAGAGGAAAGAGAATAAAAGGAGGAAGAAGAAGACATGTAAGCAAAAAATACATACCTTTCACGTTCAACAAGAATACGATCTCTCATTTCTTGTATTATGTCTAAATCAACCAACACTCGAGCAAAATGTTCCAATGTTTTTTTTATTTGGTTTTTCATCAATAGATAAAAGAGGTGTCTATATTGGAAGCGAGTGAGAAGATGATATTTGGTCTCTAATATTCTTGAGATAAATTATAGATACAAATCCAACATTGGACATTTGTATTTCTTACTAAATATGGATTGAAATCTTTCGTCAAAAAGAAAATGCAAAGAATATCCGATTTCAAAATCCAAGTTTCAATTGTTCGAACACTTTACAAATTGCTGATAGAAGCAAAGGAAAATTCATAAAATCCTTTTTTGAGAAGAACAACTTGCCATGAATCAATCGGTATTCATATTTTTTTTAAGTTTTTCACATAAAATCGACAACGTAATCAATGTATCACCTTTAGTTAAACCTAATTGATATCCATCTTCTAGAATTTTGCATGATATAATATTTCTTACTAGCTTAATTGTAATTTTAGTCTTTTTATTTTTACCAGTGCACGAAATCGGTCCCATATTTTAAAATATATCAGTTTTTGTCTTTCATTCTAATTTTTTAACTGAAAAATGATGATATGACATGCTTTAAATAATGTGGTATGATACGATGATTTACAATGATTGATATCCATTAAATTACAATAAAACTCTCACATAAGTTAACAACTTTGGAAAAAAATTATTTTTGAAATATAATTAATGACATATAAATAATTAATTCGTCTAAATAATTTTATATTATAAAATCGTATGTCATATTATTTAAATTATGTAAAATTGTCATTTTTTATTTTAAAAATTTGAACAATCGATTTTTAAAATATAAAAACTCTTTCTATGAATCAGTAAAAATAAACGGACTAAAACTATTATAAAATCTTTCTTTACAAATAAATGTTTGTTGAAAAATTTATTTACAGTAGCTTAGTTAAAGCACCTTAAATACCATCAATGTACAATTACAATTAATTAATTCCTCTGTGTCATGCTAAGTGTCGTTTAAGGTTATGTACACTTCATTAGAAAAATTGAGTATTAGAAAAATTATTGCGTGTGCTAATTTGTATGAAAAAATTAGCTTCAATGACTAAAATGCTATTGTTAATAAAGTAGTTAGGAGAATTGATATATAAGCTATACTTCAGGATAAACAATTTTTAATAAGCATTTATGGTAAATTATCAAATACGAATCCCAAATGCAAATTCCTCCGGAAAAGGCTAAGAGGTCACCACACAACAAAAATTCTATAGACAATAAACCCCATACAGCTTTGGGACTGTAAACACCAAGAATTAAACAAGCGTTTTAAAATGTGCTTTTTCATAGCATTTCCTTAGAAAACTCGTAAAGAAGTATTTTTTTCTAAAGAATTTACGGTTTAAATATATTTTTGATTTATTTATTTTTTCAAAAATGAATTTTTAATTTTTTAATTTTTAAAATTAATTTTTTGGTCTCTTATCAATAAATTTTGAATATTCTTTTAATTTTTTATTATATCACATCCTCGTTAATGATACAACGGTTAGGTGATTGTGACTTAGTTAAAATAATTTCTATGTCATTATTGTTGTAGATAATTTTATTATTTATTTCATTTATATATTAAAATATTAAAAATAAAATTATTTTATAAAAATAAATTTAAATTAAATATTTTAAAATATAAATAAAATAAATACTAAAAATATAATAAATTTTAATATTAACTCAATATTAAAATAAATAAGATTTTAAAAACTTTGTAGTAATATTTTAAAATTTTAAAAATATTTTAAAAAAATTAAATGTTTTATTTGAATATTTAATATAAAAATAAATAAAATAAATTAATTTTTAATATTTAATATATAATATAAAATTAATAACAACAATAATGACATAAAAACTATTTTATTTAACTCATAAATGTTATCTATATGTCACATCATTATTGAAAGTGTCACGTCTTTTAAAAATAGTTGAAGACAAACAAAATCTTAAGAATTAATTACTAAAGAGACAAAAAAGATCAATTTCAAAAATTAAAAAAAATTAAAAATTTATTTTAAATTAAATAGAGAGATTAAAAATACATTAATTAAAATAAAATTTGTTTATTTTAGATTAGACATTGCTAAGAAAATAGCTAAAAATGAATTTGGTTTTGCGGAAACCGAACCGAACCAGCTATATATACTGTACCTTTTTTCCTTGTATTTTCTATCACACATCTCTTAACAAAGGTGCAGTAGTTTGCGGAGCATAATATAGGACATGATAATGCATTTTGTTAACAGTAATATAGGGTTTTCTTTTGAAACATTGGGTCCAACATTAGATATTTTATAGGATTGGGCCTAACTTATATGATCATTATCTTTTTTTTATTGTTATTATTATTTATCATGCTCCATAAATCAAAATTTGTTATATTTTATGTATTTGTTATGAATATTACATGTATTTTTTGTGTGTGTTTTATAAATTTTAATTCATAAATTTTACGATTTAATTAATTCTCTATAAAATTTATCACTATATTTATTTTGCATTAAAAAAATTATTATATTTATTTATTTAATTGTTATCTGATTGAATTATAGTTAAATTAATTGAATCAATTAAATCATGAATTAAAATTTTTGGTTGTTCAATCTCGGATATGTTTCTTAAAACCATGTTTCTTAAAACATTGGTTTCACATAAAACAACACATAGATATACAAATAGTGTATCACACAAATTATTGGTTAAAACAACACATAAGATATACAAATAGTGTATCACACAAATTATTGGTTATAAAATACTAATCAACTTCAGTATAAGTATATCTGCCCTTAGTTAAATTCTCTGAGTCTAAGACGCTTAAAATTTGATTCGATCTAATAAATTTATAATTTTTTTTGTTTTTATTCTTGTAAAATTTTTTTCTCCAATTTAAACCCTTCAATTTGATTTTAAAATCATCTTTTTCATTTATTAATATTAAAAAAAAAATATGTGACAAACAAACGTACCATAAGAATTAATTAATTTATTAAAAAATTAAATTAAATAATTCAACTTGATTAACTGCAAAATTTTAAAATAAAATTGAACTTACGGAGTATAAATAAATTGTGAAAAATAAATAAATTTTAAGCCAAAATAATAATATAATTTTAGACAAACATACATCATTCAAAAAAGTAGAAATAGTTTACGAATGTGAAAAAAATTAAAAATAACTTTGTAAGGGATTTCAGTACATTCATGTATAGAAGCGATATAGGAGTGTTAACTAAAACTTGGTTCAACTCAACTATTAGTTTACATTAACAAGAAATCAAACTATTTAACTTAGCCTCTCCTCAAACTATTTAGTATTTAGCATATCTACTCTAGTATTTAGGATCTCATGCATCCCTGAAACAATCAATCAAACACACGTAACTAACTCCAGACATAGATTAATCATAACTGACAGAGGAATTATAATTAATTAAATTATTAGTTAAAATAGTCTAATTGATATTTTGATATATTAGTAGTTAATTTATATTACTATGTTTTCTAAAATGTTTTTAGAGTGTTTAGATTATGCCATATGGATGGTTAAGATTTATTTAAAACATAGTATATATAAGTGTAATGTCCGTTTTTAGAAATCAATCAATGAAGAAAAAGAATGTTTTTTAATTTAGGTTAAAAGATACTTTTAGTCTTTTAAGATTCATCCAGTTTTATTTTAAATCATTTAAACTTTATTTTTCTCGATTTGGTCCTTTAAGCAACACTCTATTTGTAACATTAGCCTTTATATTATTGTGCGTTTGTAGAAATATCATTTTTTTTAGTAATTCCATTAAAAAATGTTACAAGATCATTACGATGTTGACATGTACATCACCATACTAATGTGATAAGTTATAAAAGTAAATGATTCATATATTAGTCTTTTAAATTTAGAAAAATATATTTGTGGTCCTCTAAGTTTAAACCAGTTCGCGCTTAGGTTCAATCTCCATCTTCTTCATCTTCATCATCATCTTTCTCTTCCCCTCAATCATTGAAAAACCTAAAATCCAAAATAGATAATTCCAATAGATAAATCCAAAACATCAACCATGTGAAATAGAGAAAAATCAAAACAAAAAATCCACAATTCCAACAAGAATTAAAAATGAGTTGTTATAAATAAAGAGAAATCTAATATAAATCCATTGTAAATAAATAAGTTCTTCAGTCAGTTTTTTATATTCTTCAAGATGTTTCTTTTTTAAAAACTCCATCTTTCTCTAAGTTTTCTCTTCTTCATTTAGCATAAAATGAGTGGTTTTTTTTTTTTTTTTTTTGTCATTTTTTAACCTGAAAATCATCCTTGTGCATCTTTTTCCCTTTTTGTTAATCTAAATAAGTGGTTTTCGCATAGTCCAAATTTTCGTTTCCTATTTTTTTTTTGTATTTTTTTTTTATGATTTCGTCGTCTTAGTACGGCGTTGTTTGATTTCTCTTCTTGGTGCGATGTTCGCTTGATTTTCTTTCATGTTGTGGTGTTCATTTAATTCAAATGGAAAGATCAATTTCGATCAATTACTGATTCAACCGATAACTAAGTCTTTGACGTAGCAGATTCGAATGCATGACTATTCTGGTCAATTTGATTTTGTCACATTATTTGTAGATATTTTGACGTTTCATTCTATTAATTTGGATGTTCTGAGTTTGTTCGTAGATTCATCTTTTTTTGTTTTTAGTGATGTCAAATTTTGTGTTTGCATCTGATGTACTCTATCATTTTGAATAAATGAATACCGTTTTTTCTCATACAAAAAGTATGTTTTTTTGTTGGGAAAAACTAGAGATAATTATCTCAACAATGCGAAATATTTTTCTCCCACCTATGTAGATAAATGGTCAAATAGAAAATACAATTCCACATAGCAAAAATAATTGACAGAAAATTAAATATGAGACAAACACAATTTTAACGTGGAAAACTTCCCTCAAATTGAAAGAACAAAAACCACGATATCTAGTCTAATAAAAACTTTCACTATAATAATTAATTGATACACTATAGTCTTCCTAATAACAATAGGAAACATCAGTTAACAATAACAATAACCTTATAACCTTATAACCTTCCACTAAAGTGGGTATTGCAAAGTAACTCTCAACTAAAACTACTCAGATTGTATATTAAAATAACAAAGTAGAAATAACATACTAAAAATTGTAGATCAAACAGAGCAAGTTTGCTACATTTGTTACCACACCAGAAGTCAATTTTTCTTTCTCTTCTTCTCCTTATGTGGCTGTCACTCTTTTGTTTACGGCACTATTTCCTTTTTATTCTTAAGGATTTTTAAATCTCTTTTATTGTTTCTTTACATGGACATAACCCAGAAAAAACTTTTATTCCTTTTTTTCCCTTCAATTATTTCAATAATAATAATAATAACAATACTAATACTAATAATAATAATAATAATAATAATAATAATAATAATAATAATAATAATAATAATAATAATAATAATAATAATAATAATAATAAAATTAGTGGGTTAGTAAACGAGAGTGAGTCCATCAGAAAAAACTTTTATTCCTTTTTTTCCCTTCAATTATTTCAATAATAATAATAATAACAATACTAATACTAATAATAATAATAATAATAATAATAATAATAATAATAATAATAATAATAATAATAATAATAATAAAATTAGTGGGTTAGTAAATTCGCCCAACAATTTTTTTGCACAAAATGATTGTCGAATTTATTTTTGTTTTTATGGTTTTCAAAAGTATTCTCTCTAGTTCTAAATGTCATGAAGGTTTTTTATTTTATTTTATAGGTTTGAAGAAATGTTTTTTTTATAAGTTTGAAAAAATATTTTTTATAGATTGCACAAATTAATTGTTGATTTTTTTTCTTTTCGTTTTGATGTGTATCAAAAAATATTTCTTCATCGATCTCCAATTGTAATTAAAAGAGATTTAAGGTTCCAAACTATATCATAAAATAAAGAGACTAGATCAAAGATGAAGGAACATCTCTATCTCTAAGGTATATAAATATGCATTAACCTTTATAATAATACTATAGTATCAACAAGAATCATTGGCCTTTTAAATTAAAGACAAATGAAATAGATAAAAATAGTCTTGGCTGATTGTATACATTTGTAAAGACAAAATGTTTGTTTTTCTCCTACTTGCAAATTAAAGAAAATTTAAATATAAAAAGAAATTAAGCTGCAGGCTAGAATAGGACAAGAAAAGGAAGTAAATCTTTAGAAGTGTCCTATAAGTTTGATATATAGAAGAAAAAACAGATTTCGGGAAAGGATAAGGAAGAGGTTTGCCTCGGTCTTGGATTTAAAATGTAAGTTTGAAAGAAGTTAGAAATGGAAAGAGCATTAAATTTATTTTGAGCGCCTACCAAAGAACAATCCCAAAGCTAAAAACATCATTCTACATATGATGCTAATTAGTAAAAAAAAAAAATATGTTAGCTTAAGAGTACTTTACAAAGCCTGTAAAGATGATGTTTCAAGAAAAATTGTCACCCTACCTAGTGTATTTGTTTAACGGTTTTAAAATTTATTCTCAATATTAGCATTTCAAGGAATATAATTATGGGAATTTTTTTTTATAATAATTTAAATTCTTGGGAATAATTGTTCTGAAATTTCTAAAAAAAAATAATTAATAAAATGTAAAAAAACGTGTGCGCTTGTATTAAAAGAAGATATTTTATGTTGTTAGTGGGATTATTGGGGTGACATAGTATTTTGCACACAAAATTTATTTCGGTCTACTTGAAAATAAGTTTCCCACCAACATTATTTGGAAATATAATTTATGGCTTTTCGGAATAAAGAAACTCACGATATAATTAGTTATTGGGAACACATTTTTATTCTTTTATAACAATCATGAATACATTGATTTCCAATTTTCTATTCCCACAAATATTATTTGCAACTCTTAAGTAAAACATCATATATTTTGAAGCTTGAGAATGTGTCTTTCAAGAGTTCTAAATTAAAAATTTAAATAAGTGTTTTCTTTAAGAGTTTGATTCTATTAAGTCGGAAGTTTGAGAAAATCAGATTGATTGTATTAAGATTCAATTGCTTAGTACGATCAACCTTTTTAATTCAAACTCTCACTTGTTTTTTTTTCCTAATATTTGCTCTTAGTGAAAAACGCCTTTTCAAATATTTGGCAACTTCTCATGGTTTCTCGTTTAAAAAAAAAAATTCATGGTTTCTAATAATCAATGGTATTCAAATTGTAGTAAGGTAGTGTACGAAATGACAATGTTGATTACAAGAAAGAGAGTTTGAATTGTAATTTTTCTTTTTTAAACATTATTTCTATGTTAAAAAGAAAACTCAAGACTGGCCTTTCACACGATAATATATCTTGGTTCACCCAAAATGGGTTACATCCAGTCCTCACAGTTTTGTGAGCTTTTTTCACTAAAATGTTCAGACAAGAACGTTTTTGCTTTTCCCACAAATGTTTGAAATCAGCCTTGATTTGTTACAATAGTTCACCTTTCAACCTTGAAAGGAGTTTCAATGATTACCCTTATGTCCAGAAGAGTATTTACACTTTACCTTTTTAAAATACAAAAGGATTTCTTAATAATACTCAAACTATTTCTATATTCTATAGCTTTGATCAACATAACTTTCTTCAAAGTTATGACTAGCTATTTCATTAGTGAACATATTCGCTTGTTCATTTGTTGACAATGTGTTTTTTGTGCTTCCAACATAAACATTTCACTAAGTCACAATTGTTTATGTTACTTATGTTAGAAAGTCAATAAGTGTAACTTTAAATATGGAGTATATTAGCTAATAATTTTGACCCCTTGGTATGTGGTCAAACTTCGCCAGAGCCACCACTATTTTTGACCATCCCTACTATAGCTACCTCCACTGAAATATGTTTAGTTTATGTTGGAACGAAATATATTTAATTATTCGTTAACTTTTAAATTTTTGAATAATTTTTTGTGAGCATATTTAGAACATTATAAAAAGTGTATTCACAAAAAAATATAGAAAATTTTAACTAGACAATAATTAAACATAAAGATTTTCAAATATCATAAACTCAAGATAAAAGTAACGAAAATATAGACCTAGAAATTGAATTTTAAGATTTTTTTTTAAAGAATTTTTTTATTATGTTGTATACAAACTTGAAAAAAAAAATGATTCAAAAATATATATTAACCTTTCATGGATGCTTGGATAAAATTGAGCTAAATTGGTTTGTCACTTATTTTGAGAATAATTTTCCCCTAAAACTCAACAAAAACATAGGTTTAATAATTTTTGTTTTGGATTTAACTTTAACACGTCACTACCACCTGATGTTAGTCACAACGTTGACCACCGCCAACTATTATTTTGACCACATTCAACCATCACTTTGACCTCACTCTGACTACTGAAGATGATCACCACTTTGACCATATATTGTGGATCACCACTTTAACCGTCATTAACCACTACTCTGATCACCACCAACCACTAATGCGGCCATACTAACCACCACTTTAACCACAACTAACTATCGTCGATCACCACTAACTACCACTTTGACTATCATTGACCACCATTTTGATCATCACTTTGACCATTGTATACCATCTTTCTAACCACCACCTTAACCATTGTTGACCACCACTAATTACTTCTTTGGCCACCATTGACCACCACTCCAACCACCGTTTACCGTCACTTTGACCATCACTGATCACTATTTTAATTACTATCAATCACCACTTTGACCATCACTGACCACCACTTTAACTACTATCGATCACCACTTTGACCACCGACAACCACCATTCCAACCTTTGGTCTATTGTCACCTTTGGTGACCACCCTTTTCAACAACTTTAATTAAATGTATTAATAAATTATAAATTTATAATATTTAAATCATATTATTTAAAAAATATTTTTTAAAACATTATAATTATTTTTAACTGTCATTATTTTAATATTTCAATAACTAATTTTCAAACTAGAAAATAAAAAATAAAAAATAATTTAAAACTATTTGATCTATTGGTAATATAACGTTAGTAAGACAAATGTAAATCTTTTATCAAGTGGTAAATAAATCTTAATATCTTCTCTAGACCACGCACTTTTATCTAATGTTAAATTTTTCGTAACTTAAAATTGAAATTTTAAATTAGAATCTAAAATTAAAAACTGAAAATAAAAATTGATTTTAATTTTTGAAAGATTTCAAAATAATTTTTTTAAAAAAATTTCAGAACATAATATCATATCACCGATCTAAGTGGAAGGCTTTATTTAACCAGAGTAAAAGTTTTGAAAAGAAGTAAACCGACCCGATTTAACTGGCGGGTGAAATGGAAGTGGGTCGAACTCCAACTCCAATCCATGTATGTAACTGTGACTGCGTTTCAACGATTCACACAGATAACAATTAGAACGACGAGTTCCATTCCAGTTCCACCGATAATGATAGCACTCACAGAATCATAGAACAATTCTCAGATTCATTCATGGCTTCTCTTTCTCTCGCCTCATCTTCTCACTGTTAGCCTCACTGTCTCTCTCTCTCTCTCTCTCTCTCTCCTCTCCCTTCAATGCTTTTCTGTTAATTTCTTCACTCATTCTTCACAAATTCTAGCATTTTTACTTTCAATTTTTATATATTTCTTTTTAATTCAATAATAATAGTTGTTCTGAACGTACAATAAATAACTAATGGATTGTTGCTAAAATCTTACACTTCGGTTATGGTTACAAGTGATTATAGGTTTTTAATAAAATGGACATGTGGGTTACTATTACTTATGAACATTGTTGGGTGAAAATGAGGGAAACTGGTGTCAACCGATTCCAAAGGTTGCATTACATTGTACAAATGAATTCTCATGTTCAAATTTAATTAAAAAATTAAAATTACTGTCTAATCATATTTTACTGTTTCATTGCACCCTAAACTGTTTAATGGGTATGCACTGTCACACTGGAAACTAATTTTACACTAACAACCAATTAGAAATAAGTTTTTGATAAAAAACAGTTTTATAACGAGCTTATGTGGCAATAGGATGAATGGTTACGGTCAGTGCACCTCCATTAAACTTAGTTAATTATATTGCGACAAAATGGTAAAATGTGATTGGATTGGATATATGTAAGTAACATTTAAAACTTGTTTTCACTATGATAACAAGATATAATGAAATATAATCAAATGCTGTGTACAATTTACTTATACCATTATTGTAATAATAACTATCTAACATAGGAGAATAAAGTAGATACATTGTCAGTGTAAAATTGTTTTACACTGACCACCATAACTCGCCACTACAACAAATAGTTAGATATCTGCCTTTAATTTAAAAATTATACAATATGATGTGACATATTGAATGTTGCAATTCGTTGACAATGTAAAATTGTTTTACATTGTCAGTTAGTGCATCTTTAAACTCAAAATATTGTCAATCTCAGAGAGCTATAGTGAAATTTTCATACGAGAGGAAATGTTCCAGCAGTCACTTTTTGTTTCCAAATTTTCCAATCAGAATGGCTGCATGTATTGCTTTCTGTTGATTGCGATAATGCTTGCATTGCAGGGTGGATATGCTGATGATAACTAGTTTCAGCATGTACCAAAAGTGTGGGATGATTGAAGTTTCACGCTTAAGTCAGAGGCATTACAAATCCACTACCAAGGAAAAGTGGATTTACACTCAATTTCCTGCATACACAAACATACTCACTGGAAGAAGTAAGCTCTTGTTCCAAGCATACATCTAGAAGTGTTTTTATCACATTCTCTTGTTCCAAACATATATCCTTTGTTTCCTTTAAAATAAATTGCACTACGCTAGCATATCTGTTATCATTTTCTTTTCATGATGTTCAAAGCCAAATATTGATTTCAAGTCTTGGCACAGTGGTAAGTTTGCACTACCTTGTGACCTAGAGGTCACGAGTTCACATTCTGGAAACAGTCTTCTCACTTACATTTACTGGGGTAAGACCGAGTTTATCTATCCTCCTGCACTGGGCCGCCTTTTTTTAATTATAGTTGTGTGACAATGCAGAATTACAAAAGCTTAACATTGAGTTTCTGAAAATTGTTGTGGTTTGATGTTTTAGGATTTTTATATAAGATGCCATCAGAAGTTCTCATTGAAAGGGGAAGTAATGTTGTCACCAATGGACAAGTGCAAAATTTCACATCATCTTCATATGAAGCTGCCATGGAAAAACTTTCATCTCTTATTACTCGTCAAAGGCGTGGGGAGAAGCCGCCAATTGCTAATAAATTAGAAAAGATGTCAATGTATCTCAAGGTGATATATATGTCAAACTAATTTCCTACAATTTTGTAGTCGTAGTGGTGACTGATGATGCAATGTATTTACAATCTTATAATTGGTTGTGGTATAGTGTTTCTTTTGTTAGTTCTGAAGGTGTGATATAATTTTCTCCCCACCTATCTGGCCAAGCCAAACTAAGGAAGAAAATTAAATACAACAGAAGTAGATTGTGGAATTGGAATTCATCAGATTCAAAACTTTTTATGCCATTACCAATTAGGGATCCGAAAAAGTTCTTTTCCTAGGAGTCCCTTCTAGTATTATTGGCAGAAAATGTTCCTTGAATAATCTGATTCTTATCAATTTCCGAGGTATTAGAGCTTCAAGAGGATTCTTTCAATATTAGAAAATAAATGCATGTTTTGTACACAGATATTGGGTTTGGAAGAAGATATGAATAGGCTCAACATCATTCACGTGGCAGGCACAAAGGGAAAGGTACTCTTTTCAGTTTTCATAATTTGCCATTTTTTCATTAATCATTTTGTCTTTTGTCACAGTTGTTGTATAATCATTTTGAATTTTTCTTCAAGATTCAAGAAAGGACTATTAATAGGATTAACATTGTTTTTTCTCTTAAGAAATAAGTTGGTGCTTGTCTAAATGTCTTAGATGGTCAAAATAAAAAGGTTACGTTACAGACATTTTACCAATTTATGGTTGTCTGGCATTGTTTGTCAGACATCTAACTTGACAGAAAGGTTATCCTAATATTGATGTTTATCTGCACTTCCCCCTTTAGTTAATGGATTACATGTCAGGGTTCAACATGCATATTCTGTGAAGCAATCTTAAGGGAATGTGGCTTTCGCACTGGAGTTTTCACGTCCCCTCACCTAATTGATGTGCGCGAGCGATTTCGTATAGATGGGTTAGTAATTGAATGAACTGTCTAGAATGCTTGATCTTAACATTTGTGTAGATACTACATCATCAATTCAGCATTCCAATAATCTATTCTAACCACTATGGTTCGTTTACAATGTCTGTCTCACACACACACATCTTATCTTTCCTTTACCTGAGTGCATGATTGTACAGCGTAGATATATGGTTGATCCTGGCAAATTTTACAGAAAAATTCAAAACTTGTTGCTCAAAACAAAAAATCCAGAGGAAATACAATAACATCTTGACTTAAGTTGATTAGGTTCTATTCTTATTTTTTCATATTTGTGCAATAATATCTTGTTAAAAGAATTGAATTGGCATACACAGCTTAGTAGTAAACTATTTGCATTTATGAATTTTACAGTGTTTTAGGGGGAATATCATGCCTTTTGGTCCACAAAGAGTTGGAGGGCTAGTCCATATGAGTGTATCTGAACAGACTTGGCTTGTACATTTCACATTATGTTGTTGATAAATCCTTCACCTAATTGTAAATTCAAACAGATGAAGCAACCAAACAATGAGCTTTTCCTTTGGAAAAGCAGGTCTAGATTATGGAATATAGTTTTGCAAATAGAACTCTAGGGATGCTTATATGATAAATAATTAGTGTCAACTTTATTTTGCTTGTTTAACAGCGCAATTAGCTGTTTAGTGGAAATTCATGCTTTTTTCACTAGTTTAATTGAATGAATAGCATTAACTTCTAAATTGTTAATATCTCCTGTAGGATTGACATATCAGAAGATAAGTTTTTAGAGTGTTTCTGGGATTGTTGGAACCAATTGGAGGTATTATTTTACATTTTTCTAGAAATTATTTTTGCTTCCCTTTTCTAAATAGATTTACTTATCTTGGATCCAAGTATTACTTTATGCAACATTATTGCTTGTTCTTGATATTTAATAGAAGAATATTCTGTTGTTAGAGTATTCATGGCCATTCCCCTTTGGCCTTCAGATTATATACTTATAAGAACTTAAAAACAGAACTCGTCTTTAATGAAAGAAAACATCTAAAATCTCTTTTCCATGGCTGATATTGAATAAATACCATTTCAATGGAGATTTGTACAAAAACAATTAGTGAAAGATTCAAGAAATAGAAAAGAAAATATGGGACACTGCAAGAACTTTTAAGGAGCTTGTTTCCTTTCTTCCCAAATCTCACTCGTAATTTTTCATCCATCTCCTCTCTTCTCCTTTTATTCTATTCCAACTACCCAAATTTGTTTACTGCCCCATCTTCTGTGTAGGCTGGTTGTCATGCGGCATCCTCACTAAGTGCTTAACTGCTTATCATACTTTCCTCACTCGTTTATCACAATTGTCCCTATTCAACTGCTCTGCCATCCCTTTCTTTCTAATGTACACCTTAGTACCAGGGACAGGGAATCAAAAGGGAGAGTCCTCTGTGATTGAAAAGATAACGTATCAACTCTCATCAAGCTTCACAGATATTATTTATTACAAAAAAAATCCTAGATTTCCTGTGATAAACTACTGAAAAATTATTTGGGCATTATACTTGAAATCTTGAATGCATCATGGAACAGAAAAGATAAATCTATTTTTTTTATAGAAAATTCCTTTATTGCCCACTGATATTGATGAGAAATCATTACTTCTCTTCTGTAGATTTCAAATCAGATCGTTACATTTCATATTGACATGATAAACAATTTATATGAAATGATATCATGCGACCCAAAAAATAGAAATGACACCGTGTGAATACATTATCCATTTCACATTGACATATTCTGGTGGCAGTTTCTCAATTCCCAAAGCTTAATTTCGCAGGAAAAAGTAACAGAGCAGCTTCCAATGCCCCCATTGTTTCAGTTTCTTACTATATTGGCCTTCAAAATATTTATATCTGAACAGGTAAGCTTTGTATTTCAGTTTATCATTGAGTTTCTTACTGTATTATCCTTGCAAAAAATGCTTCATATCGCTGTATGCAGTAGCTATTGTGGAAGATTCAATGTGACGAACTTGTCATACCTGGGTCAAATTCTCATAATAGCCCCCCTGCCAATGATGTTTACAACATTCTCTTACCTGTATTTATTATTGAGGTGCATGATTAATGTTGTTTAAAATTATACAGTACCAACCCAAACCAGTTTGCCACGCTCTAGATTTGAAAAAAAAAGTGTCATTGCTAGTATACATATTTTACCTTTATTTGACTGCATCATGCTTTTTTAACTCTGGAAGAACTGCCTCCCTCTGTAATAAATGCTATCATAACTCAGATGTCTTATATTATCACTGGTTGATGTTACCTTAATTGCTTTTTTGAGTAAATAAAACATAAGAAAGTAAGTTAATGAGCTTTTTGTTTCATTATAAAGTATTCTTTCTATCTCTACACAGATGGATTAACTTCTCCATATTACAGCTGCTATGTATTTCTCGCATTTATTATTTTTTATCTAAAAGTTATTGGGATCATTGTGAAAAGCTAAACTAAATGTTTTCAAAACAATTATTTTTATCACTCTCTAATAATCCAAGATGAAATGCAGCTCATTTTTTAATTTTTTTGGATCATAATAATGGTTTGCATTCTTATATGAATATCTGCATCTTAATAAATTATGTTTTAATTCAGGAATCCTTGCTCAACCTTTATTTTTCATATCCTGCACCTTTTAGTTAAGTATAATGTAATTGCTAGTTCTTACAACTTATCTTTTAATGTGTATATTGAAATTTGTTTATCTGCTTATTTTGACATTCATTGTTCTTCTTTTCCCCTCACTGACAATATTTTATTAACTGGTTCCTATTCACAGGTTGATGCTGCCATTATAGAAGTTGGTCTTGGAGGAAAAGAAGACTCAACAAACGTGGTATGCATTTGACATATGGTATCACAAACTTACTTCTTTTATCTTTTTCTGTTAAATTTTTTTGTTTAATACATCTTCTTGAACTAATTGAATAAATTAGGGATCTTTTACTTTGTGAAAACATTTCTTAATTTTGTTTTATAAAATTTGTGTTAATTTTCCTCGGTAATGAAAAGATAAGAGGATTTTAAAAGTGAACAATTGTCTACATTTCTAGAAACAGTGAAAATGTCAAAAAACTATTTTCATTATTTCTAGAAATGCATGTTTATTAACTAGCATTTCATCTTATCTTCATCACAATGGTTTACTTCAAGAGTTTTTCATCACGGTAAAATGAACACGCATTTTAGGAAATGAAAACAGAAAACGTTTTTACAAAGTTAACGGTCCCTTAGTTTACAGTAAATAAGACCTTTCTTTAATTCCTTGAATAAACTGTTCACTATTATGTGAAATTGATTATGTACGTACAGATTAAAGAACCTACTGTGTGTGGCATTACTTCATTGGGGATGGATCATACTGAGATATTGGGTGTGTATGTCTGATACTTTCTGAACATTCTTTCTGTTGTTTTGCATTTGATTTACTCAGAAAAAGGTATAACAGTGAATTGACCACAATATGGAAAAGAGGTATTTAAAAATTATTAAAACTCTGCAGGAGATACTCTCGGACAGATAGCTTCACACAAGGCAGGAATTTTTAAGGTTTGAAAGTTCTACTATAGCAACCAAACTTGCACATTGATTTATATGCAAAAATAGGTTTCTTGTCATAGTACTTATGTTTCCAATCTATCTAATTGAAAGCCCCTTTTCCCCGCCTTTATTTTTCTGTCTTATCTTCTGAAGAATTGATGTCTTCCCTGTTCCTGAAGCCTAAAGTTCCTGCTTTCATAGTACCCCAACCTCCTGAAGCAATGGATGTCATCCTTGAAAGGGCCAAAGAACTCATGGTAATTATTGTTGTCAATCTTAACTATTATAAAATGCCACCAGAAGAAAAAAGAGCATTTTGAGATTGCATCTTATCAATGCAATTTTCTATTATTTTATTTTAAGATATAACAGTTGTAGAAATTTCATAATTAGGTGTGGTCTGACTGTCTCAGAGGTTATTTATCTCAGTCTTTCAATTAGGAATGTAACCAATTACTTTTTGTATTTGACAGCTCTAATTTTGCAGGAAATATTGGTCATTAATGGGACAAGCATGCACATGCAGCCTTACATATGAGAAAATGAACTTCTTTATTGCTATTTTCAATAATTGTTTGCCTATTTTCAAATGCTGCAGGTTCCCCTGGAAGTTACTGAGCCTTTAGATTGTAAACAAATGAAGGGATTACAGCTTCAGTTATCTGGTGATCACCAATTCTATAATGCTGCCCTTGCAGTCTCACTTTCTAGATGCTGGCTTCAGAGAACAGGAAATTGGGAAAAAATTTATCAAAACGTCAGTTAAAATTCTGCTCTTGGTTCATGCATGCATCTATTAAATGTTATGCTAAGCCTTATAGGTCAAATTAATTAAAGTCAAAATACATTGGCAATAATTATAAAATCCCAATTATGTGTTATGTATGAGAACTTTTTGAAGGCATCCCTTGTTGGGATGATTAATTTATTTTCCAGACACGGAAATGTTTAATCAGATTTTATTACTTTTGGACAGATAAGCAATAGCCAGTAATTTTTTTTTCACTTCATTTGTGTTTGCATTTAATAATTTTTCCTTCACTTAAAGAATATTCCATCAGCCCTTCTTTCATTATTTGATGCTCTGTTATTGGAGTTGTGTTAGTCTTCTTTTTTCATTATATACCACGTTGACCTTAGTTTCTCACTGTATATTAGGATTTTCAGGATTCAAATTTGCCAGATGAATTTATTAGAGGCCTTTCAAATGCCCAATTTTCTGGGAGGGCTCAGATTGTCTGTGACTCTTCTCTATATTCTGACTGCTCAGAAATAATGTCTGAAAGTTGTGTTGGAGAGTTGATATTTTATTTGGATGGAGCTCATAGTCCAGAAAGCATGGAGGCTTGTGCTAAGTGGTTCTCTAATGCCGTAAAGGGATGTAAAAATCCATCGCGTTCATCTGTTGGTGTAGAAAATTCAGAGGAATCATCAGAAAATGGTCACTTTTTACATGAAAGCAAAACCTTGGGGCAGTCTGAGAAATCTTGTAGGCGGGTAGGTGTTACTAAAATAATTTAATGTTGTGTCTTAAGCTTAATCATTGCTATTGGATAAGATAGTATTAGTGTATCCTTTGTTCAATATTTCCCAATTTTTAAGTAAATACTAGGGTTGTCCCTCTCAACCAACAATATCAATGCAAATCCCCAACCTAACTCATTAACTGTTTTTTAGTCTGTTGAAATTTTGTGAATTGGAGTACCATATGAATTTCATTTGATCGTCTAATTCAGTATCAATTGATTAATTGTAGATTCTTCTATTCAATTGCTTAGATGTGAGAAATCCTAACATTTTGCTTCCACGGCTAGTGAATGCATGTGCTTCGTCAGGTATTCCTACTTCAAATCACCTGCTACTTTTTTATTGACTTTCCATCAAAAAAACTATTTTAGACTAGACTTTTCCTTGGTTTGTTTACAGGCTAAGTCTAGGGTGCACAAATAATACAGCTTTGCACCATGCACAAGTTTATTTTCTACCATTGTATCATTAAGTCTCCTCATTTCTCATTTGATCAAATAGTGGAAACAAACTTGTGCATAGTATGGTGCAAGACTTATCTCACTTGTGCACTAAAGAATTAGTCCTGTTTACATATACTATAATATTTTAGGGATTGGATATAAGAATAAACGAATAAATGTGATAGCATACATTAGTGACGTGAGTGAGTCAGTAGAGCTCCTTGACATATGGTGGAGTGTATTCTACATTAAATGGACTATTATCATTAGTTAATCTGCTGGAAAATAGTAGGGCGCGGATTGAGTCTTTTGGTCCAAAAGGGCAGATGATTCATCATTTGCTTCATGGGCCAAAGATTTGGTAAGTCTAGACTAGGTAAAATAGAGGGATAGTTGGGAATAGTGAGCTGACACTGACAGAGCAAGAAACAAAATGCAAGATGGTTATTGAATTGAGCTGTTGCAGTTATCAAATAGGCTGATTGCATGGGATTGTGGTATCTTTTGGTAAACAGTTATATTCTTATGGATAGAGAACTTTTGCTCTCTATAGGAAACTAGCTCTGTGACAGTTGGTATATCATTCTACTGTAATTACCCAATTTCAGAAATAATACTCATTTTCATTCCATTTTGTGTTTTCTGTTTTATTTTTATTGTGTTGGTTCTGGTTTAAAATTTTAAATCTGAAAGAAATACAAAACAAGGAATATGGTCCAAGCTGTTTTATATATTTTATTATTTTGCTATCTCATAATTATTTGATCATGTATATTTGTAGCATTGCACTAATGTATTGAACCGTTGCTTAGGTATTCATTTCTCAAGAGCACTTTTTGTTCCAAGTATGTCAAAATATACGAGGGTTACTTCTAGTGCATCAGTTATTCCATCTGATCTCAGTGGGATAGACCTATCATGGCAACTTAATCTCCAAAACATATGGGAGAAAATTATGCATGGGAAAGGTACGCTCTATCTTTTCTGTTTATAACATTCTGTCACTCCAGAGACCTCACAATAAATGGCGAATCTAGAAATTTGTTGTAGTGAGGCAAAACCATATCTACAATATTTTCAGAAAACAACAATATTAGATTTTAGTCTAAAACTGGTCTTGAGAAAAATTGTGAGGTCTTTTGGTCCCAAAAAAAAAAACAAAGTATTAGTTTGGTTCTAAAAAATCTCTATTATTGTTAAATTAATTATTTTTAGGATAAATGTTAAAGGATATTTCAATCATCATTAGAGAATATTTTGACCGACATTAGAAAAATTGTGAACAAACATATTTTTTTTTCTCAAAGATCAAGTAACTGTTTTTTCTCAAAGACCAATTTGGGACTTCTCACAAAATAATAAAATATAAAGTTTTACAGTAAAATCAGAGAAGAGAAATATTTTAAGCATTTTTAATAGAGTTAATGAAAAAAGTAGTCTATAATATTTTTACATATGAAAAGTAATAGATATTATAAAAATTAATATAAATTTTACATTAGAATTACAACATCTAGGGATAAAAAAAATCTATTCACGTATGGAAATCAATTTGTGGAGTAATTGCTCCATTCCTTATAATGTGTAATAAAGGGAATTTTTAATTTCATGGAATTCAAATGATTTATTTGGACTCTCTTCATTTTTAAAATTTATTGTTCGATAATGTAATTCAATTCCTTCATTTTCAAAATATATTGTTTGAACAAAATAATAGAATTCAATTCATTTATTAAATTTTGTTCTTCTCATAATTTATTTTATTTTCTAGATTGTACATTTTAACATAGAGAAGCTTAATTAAAATTGTAACAATTTTTTATGAAAATAAAAAAAATTGTATATTTTTTGAATTAAATTAATAAATGATGTTTACAAGAAAAAAAAATAATATTGAAACAAAAAATTTGTCGTAAAAAATAAAATTTGTATTATAAGAATTGTGAGTATATAATAATATATACGACTTGTCTAATATTTTCATTAATTTAATCAATGTAATATCAATTTTCAAATATTAATTTAGTTTCGACTTCTATTCTGAATATCATTCAAATACTTAATTTATATCAATCTTCATATAAATTACTACTGCTTTGAAACTAAACAAGGAACCAATTAAATTATCATTTCTCACTATAAGTATGAGGGTTGATCGTGACAAATCAACACATGTCATGATTATTATGGTGATAAAAATTTGTTTTTTCTGATATTTTTTAGTCTATATATTTTATAATCGGCTATTCATTTCTGCTATGTAATGGATTATCAATATCAAGCACACATTTCTTTTAATTTTTGTTAGTATCTTATACAAGTAGATTTATTTCTCATAAAAAATAATCTAGTGCAAAAGTAAAAAAACTAAGAGGGAGAGAAACAGTAGTAGCGTGGGAGTGAAGATCTAGTACTAATTAAGCTGTATTTTTTACTTCAGAGTTTTGTTATTAAACATGCACAAAAAATAAAAGAGAAGGGAAATACAATCTAATAAACGAGTATAACTGAAAAAATTATTTATATTGACGACTTTTTCGTTTAAGTTCAACGTATTAATGAATGAAATTTATAATTTATCATTAACAATCATTTATTTAAAAGATAATAAATACACAATATTTAAAGGCAATAGGGTTAGAATTAATAATCATTCTATGTTATTAATATATATAATATTCCATCATAACGTAACTAAAATATATATAATATTCTTGTTAAGGTGATGTTTCACATATGAAAGCAAAATGGTGGTAAAAATTAATATACGTGTGTAGTATAAAATATATATAATGCATTGCATGAGGAAAGTTAGAATTTTCCGTCTCTTTATATTTAATGAGAAAGATTACATTTTCATGATACTTATCAAATTAATATAGTTGTTAAATAAAATCTTCAACATATGTATGAAGTATAAATTGAATCAAAAGTAATTTAAAACATACACAGTTGATTTATCTAATATTTAAAATTAATTTTATTTTTAAATTTAAATAATGATATATTTAATTGTGTTTTCTTATCTTTTCTTTAATTAATATTCATAACACTTAAGATTCCAAATTAAAAGTAAAATTCTTGATTTTTATATTAAATTTAAAATTAAACTTTCGATTAGGAATACCCAAGTTTTATGTGTAGTAGAAAAATCCTTGATAGGTTTTAATATTTGTATAAAACATTGAGTATAATGAGGAAACTTTTAGCAAAAGTTTACAAATGTGTATTGACCTAGTTGCATAACTAGTAAAAGATTTGACTAAGTGTTTGAAAAAATATAAAGAATATGGTTTACAAATACTCTTGTTAGTGATGAAAATATTATCAATAAAAGAGAGATTAAATGAGTTTGCTCACAAATGTCAAATTCATAGAAAAACACTGATAATATATATATATATATA
>NC_021163.2:34606667-34626901 GCF_000331145.2 Cicer arietinum | reverse complement strand
ATATATAGATAAATGCACATAACAAAAACTGAGTGTGCCATGAAGGATTCATTATTTTGTTTGTATATTGTATTCTACCTACTTGACTTGTTTGGGCTTTGATAATGTGATAGTAATGCACATAACAAAAATTGAGTGTGCCTCTATGAACGATTAATTATTTTGTTTATATATTGTAGTATTGGTTTAGGCTTTTTGGTTTAGGCTTTTTGATAGTGTGATAGGCCATGTGGGACTTAGCACTGGTATAAATAAAGCGTATGCATTTGTGCCGCCGAGTGAATTCTTATTCAAGCATTTGATATTTTTATGGGTATGATCTTTAGCGAAATCGACACATATTACTAGTAATCCGTTCGTTATTGTCAAATAGATTTAAAATTAAATGAATCAATGAAACAAAAAAGAGTCTTTTTTGTTTAATATAATCCTTTCCTTAGACTTTATAGTTATGGATCCTGATCCCTATAGGAATTCTGCAAAATCGAAATTTGTGATTGTGAAAAAAATATGTAATATGGAAATAATAAATACCACTCTAGATTTTATTCTTCTGTCTCCGAGTCCATCTGAAAAGGTAAAATTTGACCGGTAATGACATGAAAGTTTATAGATAAACCAAATCAGTTATAGGCCAACCAAACCACTCAGTGTTCTAAGATGGTATTAGGTCATATCACTAATTCTCAACCCTCACAATAAATACAAAGATTATATCACTCTGTTTAGCCGTCTTACAGCATACCATACAACAATATTTCGATATTTATAGTAATTTTTTAGAAATAAATATAATTTTTGTGTTGGGATAATATTGTTGATATTCCCTTCTTAATTCCTTCAACATCCTTAACATGTTGCAAACAAAATGGAAGGTAAATTTAACCCTGTTGTTTTAGATCTTTGTGGAACTCAACTTATGTTTTATAACCACCTCTACTATCATTAATCATTAGATTATGGATTATGTCTAGATAAAGACAAATGATATTGGATTGAAATAGTGTAACAACATTTCTTAGTTTCATCCAAAGATGCTACCTTCAGATCTGAGTTTTAGTCACAAAGCTTGATTTCTCCTCTAAACTGCGCATTGTTTTGTTTATTTCCAGAAATGGCCAATTTGCTTGAAAAGGATTTCAAGATAGAGAGCAAGCTGATGTTACCACCCCATAACTATTCTGCATGCAGTGCAGTAATACCTTCCTTGCCTTTAACAATAAAATGGTTGAGGGACTGCGTCAAAGAACATCCATCAACAAGACTTCAGGTGAGTAACGTAGATGGGGTACTTTATTCTTATATTAACTTAGTTGATGGATGGATACTTACATAACATTGCACCTCAAATTTTCTCTTTAACTGGGGCAATCCTAGTAAATACCATTAATCAAGTAACAATTTCATTTTTCTTCACCTTTTCTCTCTATCCTTTTCTAAGGGTGAATCGTTGGTGTGCAAAACCTCTTCTTTTGTTCTACCATCATGTTCATTCAAGTCAGTTCAATTATTTTTGGGTTGGATTTGTCACTTATTTCTCTTTTCCCTGTCTTTTCCTATTCACCATTAAAACTGCGTTTTCTTGATGTCGAATGCTGTTTGTTTTCGTACTCCTGAGTCACATTGCTAGGCATGAACATCACTGTAATGAAAAAAAAACTTGTAAACCTCAAGATACTAAGTTCAAATCTTAGTAAAATGATCATAAGTTTCACTTTAATTAATAAAGATTTATTATTATTATTATTATTATTATTATTATTATTATTATTATTATCATCTCCATTAAAATGATCATTAGTGTCACTTTAATCAATAAAAATATATTACTATTATTATTATTATTATTTTCTCCGGCTTGCCACCTCAGTTTGTACGGCATGCTGAGAGCTATTTCTTACCAATGGTTGCAGGTTCTTGTCACTGGATCTTTGCATTTGGTTGGAGATGTACTAAAACTCTTGAAAAGATGATTCAAGTTGAAGTCTAACTGAATTGACGTTGGAAATTTTTACTGCAGCAAAAATTGTCATTATTTCAATCATTTCAGACACTGATTTCATTTGAGCAACAATATTTTGCAACCTACGCTACACACCATCAACCTAGTGTTCAGAAACGCGGGGAGTAAAGCTAAAGCAAAAGCAAAAGCAAAGTTGGAAAACAACCGCACGAATGAATGATTTAGAAGAAAAAATAATTAATGAAGACTTCCATCGTTAATCTTGAGAAAGTTATAGTTCGCGGGGACAACAATACAAATTACAATGGAGATAATTTTTCTTATTTATGTAACACTTGGTTTTTTCTTTTCTTTTTTTTTGCATTTGAGTCATTTACTTTTTTAAATATTTACAAAGTTATTCTTTATCTTTTATAACACTTATCGATTTATTTTTTCTAGGTCTTTTATCTTTTAATATATATTTACTAAATTATTTTTTAAAAATGCTAGTGTTTGATTCAAAAATAAAGGGTTAATGTGTCATTAAAAATATTGATTAACAATCCCATAATTATTATTATGATTCAAATTTTTTCCAAAAGGATGTGAGTATCTATTACCATAACAGCAAGAGTTTATTACATATATATTAAGTATTAATTAACATGTACAATTGGACGTTATCAAAGAAATTAAGAGCCGATTTTTAAATGCAATTAAGTTTTTCACTGCAGTGTACATTATAATTATAATTATAATCTGTTACTTGTCTTTATTAATTCAAAATCTTATATTTTTTTGTTACGTTTATGCCAAAAATCTGATCAAAGTTGCTTCCCCTCTTTCACATGTTGATTTAATGAACTAAAAATTATTTCAAGTTTTCCAAATCAACTCTTGTGAAAACAATCTAATTTCCCACCCTTCACTATTTATGTGGTCTGTGTAGCTTGTACTGTTGTACACTAAACTCCTCAACACCCTCATAACCTTGCCAAACTTTGAATTAAAATTTAACGTGTAATAAAACAACCTATTATTATTAGATCTATCATATTCTTGAACTACATCAATGATCAGAACCGAAGAAAGACTAAGAAAGTGGTCACAGATTAATAGTGGAAGCTAGCCGTTAACGTTGGTTTACTTTAAAAAAAAACTTCAACAAAGGCCTAAATTTGAAAATAGTTTTGTTTTTGCGATAATAACAATTTTTATTAAAGGATGGCCAGAACGGCAAGAGTATATATGCAATTTTATATTATCAATTTATTCATGCTCCTTCCTTTAACCATTACTATATAAGCCTTTCGAATTCAAAGTAATTCACACATATTTATTTACAATAGCACTATACATACTAGCCTCTTAATTTTCTTAGTTGCACCACAATGGAATTTCCCATTATCATTAAAACATTGTTATTATTATTGTTCATTGCATCAACCCATGTAAGAACCACAACAACAACAACAACAACACTCTCCTCAAGCACAAACCTATTCAGAGAATACATAGGAGCTGATTCCAACAACATCAAATTCTCAGATGTACCTATCAACAAAAATGTCCAATTCCATTTCATTCTCTCCTTCGCTATCGATTACGACACGTCATCTTCTCCTTCTCCCACCAATGGAAACTTTAACATCTTCTGGGACACAAAAAACCTTAACCCCTCCCAAGTTTCTTCCATCAAGTCCCAAAATTCAAATGTCAAAGTTGCCCTCAGTCTTGGAGGTGACAGTGTTGAAGGTGGCTATGCTTACTTTAATCCATCATCAATTGATTCATGGCTCTCTAATGCAGTTTCTTCACTCACAAAAATAATCAAAGACTACAACTTGGACGGAATCGACATCGATTACGAGCACTTCAAGGCAGACCCAGATACCTTTGCCGAGTGCATTGGAAGATTAATCAAAACACTTAAAACAAATGGGGTCATAACTTTTGCTTCTATTGCTCCCTTTGATGATGATGAAGTTCAGAATCATTACTTGGCCTTATGGAAGAGTTATGGTCATCTCATAGATTATGTTAATTTTCAATTTTATGCATATGATAAAGGAACGAGTGTGTCACAATTTATTGATTACTTTAATCAACAGAGTTCAAATTATAATGGTGGGAACGTGTTGGTGAGTTTCATTAGTGATGGGAGTGGTGGATTGTCACCAAGTGATGGATTCTTTACAGCATGTCATAGGCTTAAGAGTCAGCACAAACTTCATGGTATCTTTGTGTGGTCTGCTGATGACTCTATGGGAAATGGTTTTCGCTTTGAGAAGCAATCACAGTCACTTTTGGCTATACATTAGTGACTTCAAAACGGTATACATATATTGTGAAGAATGATTTTAATATGTACCACTCCGGTCTTGAAAATAAACAAAAATATGATAAAAAAAAAATTGATGTATCTCATTCAAAATTTAGAGTAGATACAATCATTTTGTTTGACCTATTTTTGTTTGTATTTGGATTGGATGGAGTATTTAGTGATACTCATTATGAGTTTAGTTTGTGTTGTGTTGTGAATGAGTACATGTATGATACTGAAATATATCCTAAACATTTTCTATTATTAAATTTTTGGCTTAGATTCATTTGGTTTTATTATTTTGCCCAAATTTAAATTTTGGTCTTGTTATTTTAAATATTAGATTTTGGTCTCTTTATTTTTTTTCAAACTCTTATGTGTAGGGTCAACCCAAAAAAAAGACAATCAAAGCAACTACTTTAAAATTCTAAAAATATATTAATTTTATTTAATAAAGAGGCTGCCAGTAAATTTGTACTCAACAAAAAGTCTCATATTATACCCTACTCAAATCTAAAAATAATAAAATCTTATCTAATCATATCTCGATTCGTACTTGCAGTTGCGGCGAAATTCAACCATTTGTGGATTTCCTTTATCAAGAATACATCATCACATTTCTCATAGGTCTCAACGATGCTTTCAATCAAATTCATGGTCATATTTTACTTCTTGATTCCCTTCCTCCAATCAATAGCGCTCTCTATACGCGAAATGGATGCTCATCAATCTAGTTAGAGGGTTTCCAAATCTGAAATATAAATTCGATATTCTTTGTGAAGCATGTAAGAAAGGGAAATAGACAAAATCATCTTTTGCTTCAAAAAATGTTATTTCCAGAAGTAGACCACTTGAATCTTATACATTGATTTATATGGTTGTGTAAGAACAACCTCTGTCAGAGGTAAAAAGTACAGACTCTTAGTTGTTGAAGTTTATACCAGATGGAAATATGTAAAATTTTTAAAACACAAGGATAAGTCACATAAAGTATTTACCACCTTCTATATACAAGTGCAAACTAATTTCTTTTTTTGTATCACAACAATTCATAGTGATCATGGTGGTGAATTTGAAAACAAGTCTTCTTAAAACTTTTGTGAAGAGAATGAAATTTTATACAATTTGTCTTCACCTAGAACACCTTTAGAAAATGGTGTTGTCGAAAAAAAAAAAAAAACAAATGTCTTCAAGAAATGACACACACCGTGATACACGAAATGAATGTTGCAAAAACTTTTGGGCTGAAGTAATATATACTACATGCTATATTCAAAATATAACTTATATATGAAATATTCTAAATAAGACACCTTATGAATTGTGGAAGGGAATAAAACCCAAAATTTTTTATTTTCACCAATTTGGTTTTTCTTGCTTTATTTTTAATAGAAAAGAAAATCTTGGCAAGTTTGATTCAAGATAAAAAACGTGTATCATTTAGGATACTCTGAATGCTCTAAAGCATACAAAGTATACAATAAAGAAACTTTGAATTTCGAGGAATCAATCCATTGAAAATTTCATGACAAGAAGCTTGACCATAAAAGTCAAAGCTAGATGAAGATTTTGTAGGTTTACATTTTTTTTAAGAACTACAGAAACCAGAGGAAGATGTCAAGTCTCCCTCTAATGAACCACTAGATGACTTTGATAACATAGGAGCAATCATCAAGCAACAACGTTCCATCTATTAATCAAAGTCAACTACAACCCAAGAATGCATGGAAATCATAGGTGATTTAAGTGACCCTCTAAAGACTAGATATGCATTCAAAGAGAAGTCAATGTTTGAACTCTTGTTTAAAATTTAACTATCATCTATATGTGAAACATTATTAGAAGATGAAAGGATAATACCAATACAAGAACAACTTAATCAAATCATGAGAAATGATATATGTGATCTAGTATCCAGACCTAGAGGAAAACAACCTATTGAACCAAGTAGGTTTTTAGGAACAAACTAAATGAAAAAAATGAAGTGGTAAGAAACAAAGCAAGTATTGTAGCTCAAGATTATAGTTAGCCGGAAGATATCGATTACAATGAAACCTTTGTACCCTAATTTAGGTTTTCAAACTAGCAGATATTCATTATTATTCTTTTGTACCCTAATTTTGGCTAGGTTGCCTCTTTCAGGTTTTCAACATAGCGAGTATTTATTATTATTTTTTGTGCTCTAATTTTTCCATAAGTTGCCCTTTCAAGTTTTCAACCTAGCAGATATTTTATTTAAGTATGATACTTTTTTATTTATTTATTTATAGAATATGAGATTATAGGGATGACTAAATCCTTTATGTCCATATTCGCGAGGAACAAAGCTCCACTTGAGAAAGCTTTCTTCCCGACATATGAGCCCTCATAGTTAGGGGTCCATTTCCCACGATACCTTTTGAATGGGTAAGATCTTTTATAGCACCAAGTCTCCTTCCCGAGATTCTCGAGGATGCATTTTCTTCTCGTACACTATTTTAAGTCTTTTCTGGTATAATTGCCCACAACATAAGACCACCAACCTTTTTTCTTCAATTAAATTCAATTGATCGAAATTGGTTTGCACCTATTCCGACTCCTCTAGTTTGGCTTCCATTAAAACTATTAGAGAAGGAATTTCTACTTCAATGGGTAGCACAACCTCCATCCCATATACTAGGGAAAAAGGGGTTGCCCCAATTGAAGTGCACATTGAAGTACGATACCCGTGTAGTGCAAACGACAATATCTCATACCAATATTTACAACCATTTTCTGTTTTTTTTTTTTTATGTTTTTTATTTGTTGCTTCAACTACGCCATTCATTTTGGTATGTGCAGGGATGAGTTGTGGTGTTGAATTTTAAAGGTGGCACACAATTCATCCATCATTATGTTATTCAAATTTGTGGCATTGTTATTAATGATCTTGCTTGGTAGGCCATTACAACATATTAATTTCTTTTTCTTTTTTATGACTTTGACTTCCACATTTTTGGTTATGTTGGCGTATGAAGCGACCTCTACCCATTTGGTATAGTAATCGATTGCCACTAATTTGAAGCGATGTCCATTTGACACTTTTGATTTGATCATTATGATGACATCTATGCTCTGCATTGAGATCAACCATGTTGCTGTAAGGGTGTTCAGGGGTATTGGTGGGACATGGATCTTGTCAACATATATTTGAGACATTGCATTTCTTTACATAATTGAAGCAATCTTTTTCTAGGGTGAGCCAATAATACCCGACCCAAAGAATCTTTCTAGACCTAGCGTGTCTGTTCGTATGTATCCCATAAGAGCCATCATGGACATCTTGTAGTATTTCGCCTCATTGGCATCGACACATCAGAGGAGTACCATATAATGATTCCTTTTATACAAAAATTTTTTGTTAAAGAGAAAGCTCGCATAGAGTCTTTTCTCACTCTCCGGTATTCCAGAAGGATATTCACTATTTATAAGATATTGTTTGATGTTGTGATACCAAGGTTTTCCATCGGTTTCCTATTCTATTATGTGACAGTAAGCAGGATGATCTCGACTCTCTATTGTAATGGACGAGATTTCATCGCTTCGACTTATTTGGAACATCGAGGATAAAGTAGCCAAAGCATCAGCCAATTGATTGTTTTCTCGAGGGACATGGTGAAAGGTGATTTTGTCAAATTATCCAGACAATTCCTTTATGTAGGTAAAATAAGGTATTAACTTCTTTTCATGAGTTTCGAATTCTTGGTTAAGATGATTAATGACTTTTTCTTTTTATTCCAAAGCAGCCAAAATTCCCATGGCACAAGCTTCACATACTGCTATATTATTGGTACTATCAAAACACAAGCGCACTGTGGTAGGCATGAACTTTGTTTTGGGAGATATTAAGACAACACCAATCTATTGTCCATTACATTTAAGGCCCCATCGAACTATAAGGTCCATTTTCCATTATGACACTATTCCAACAAAACCATGATGCTTTCATCCGGGAATTTACATTGCATTGACTGATAATCATCCACAGGTTGATTAACCACATAATCTGCCAAGGCACTCCATTTGAAGGTCTTCTAAGTAACATAGGTAATATCATATTTTGATAACAATCACCTGCTAGCGAATAATTCATCCTATGAGAGCAGACTTTTAAAAAATGTACGTTATTAGATCCATCTTATATATCAAGCAAGTAGTATGGCAAACCATGTATTTCCTCAATCGATGGACCGTCCATGATAAGGCACAAGAAGTACGTTCTAACATTGTATATCTTGTTTCAACATTTGTTATTTTTTTTTACTCAAATAGAAAATGATGCTCATTCTTTCCTGTTTCATTGTGTTGCTCCAACACACATCCCATGGACCCGTCGAGGACTGTAAAGTACATAATCAAGGGTCGACTTAGAACTGGTGGGACTAGAATTGGAGGTTTATGCAAATACTATCGAATTTTCTCAAATGCATTTCAACATTCTTCATTCCATACAACTATTTGATTTTTCCGTAAAAGTTTCTAGATCGATTAGAAAGTAGCGGTTAGTTGTGACACAAATCTGAAAATATAATTTAGTCTCCCAAGAAAACTACGAACTTCTCTTTTTGTACTTGGGGGTGGAATTTCTGAAATAGCTTGAACCTTATCGGGGTCGACCTCTATTCCTTTACGACTAACCACAAAACCCCAATAATTTGCCCAACCTCTCGCAAAAAGTGCACTTGGAGGTATTTAGCTTTAGCTTAAACTTTCTATGTCTTTCGAAGAGTTTATTTATACCAATAACATTTTTTTTCTTCTATTTTAAACTTAGCAATCATGTCATCTACATAAAATTCTACCTCTTTATGTACGATATCAAAGAATAGGGTTGCCATAACTCTTTGGTAGGTCGCCCAACATTCTTCAGACCTAAAGGCATTACTTTGTAACAAAATGTTCCCCAAGTGGTCACCCAACATTCTTCATTTTTACCATATATTTGGTTGCCATCTTTATTTGACTATGCCTAGAGAAACCTTGCATAAAAGAGAAGAGCAAAAGGCGGGAAACATTGTCAACCATAATATCAATGTGAGGTGATAGTAAATCATCTTGGGTTTTAAATCAGAGGGTGCAGGTTAGTAGTCCCGACTTTAAATTTATACACTATTGAAAATATGAAATGTCATGAATGCATTCGATGAATGAACATTTTCCTTCATTTTCATCTTTTTTTCTTCAATTTTTTCGATCAACTTTTTACAATTTTATTTATTTATTTCTTTCACCTCCTTACAAGCATGATACTTGGATTCCTGGATGAAAATGTGCACAACTTCGAATAAATAGTGGTGATTGTCCTTTTGATTTTTAAAGAGATTTTTGTTACATCTTTGACTTGATATCTAGTTGCCACTACCTTATGTGTAAAGGCATCATACTAGTTTTGGCCTCTTGAAATTCACATATTTTGTGCCCCAACATATGATTATCATAAAAAATGCTTTTTGACAAAAAGATTTATAACACAAGAAATTAGTGAAGCAAAGTTTAGAAAATGAAATTTAGTGAAAATCTATGGTACAACAAAGAACGTTTCATAGAAAGATAAGAAGATAAGGTGATCTCATATGGATAAATGACCCCACTTGTTGGTAATGTTTCATAAAAGAAGTGTGTTAATAACTCATGCCGCAATTTCAATCATATTTTTAACCCACATAGGAGGATATGATTTGCCCCAATTTATCTTCACAACCTTTCGTAATATATTCTGCTTCGACGTTGATCTGTGTAAGTAAGCCATATTATTTGCTCATTTTTTTTATTCTCAAGCTAGAGAACTTCTTTTATTCTATCTTTTTTTGTGGCCCTAATTTTGCTTAAGTTGGCATTTTGGGTTTTCAACCTAAAAGGCTTTTGTTTCCTAATTTTTGCTTAGGTCGCCCTTATGGATTTTTGACCTAACAGGTCTTCATTCATTTTCCCTGAGGTTGCCTCTTCGAGTTTTTGACCTAGCTGGTCTCTAACCGACTTTGTATTCTAACATTTTATGAGGTTGTCCTTTTGGATTTTCAACCTAGTGGGTCTTTACTCATTTTAGTACCCTAATTTTTGCCTAGGTTGCCCTTTTAGGTTTTCAACCTAGCGAGTATTTATTATTATCTTTTGTACTCTAATTTTTTCTAGGTCGCCCTTTCAGGTTTTCAACCTAGCTGGTATTTATAATTATTATTATTTTTTACCCTAATTTTTGCATAGGTTCGCATTTCAGGTTTTCAACCTAGTGAGTATTTATTCAGATGTTATGCTTTTTGAAACATCAACGTGCAAGGAATGGCAAGTCTTCTCAGTCCATATTTGTGTGGATCAGTGACACACTTGAATATATATATATATATATATGGTATATAGGCTTATATAGTTGGGAGTCCACTTCCCATGCTATCCCTTTTAGACATGCAAAATCTTCTTGTGCGCTAGTTCATTCTTTTGAAGCTTATGTTATTCTTTGAAGCTCTTTTGAAAGAGTTGCATATGACTTCAGGCAATCAAATTTTTTCTTGAATTGAAATTAGTCGGTCAAAATAGATCATTACTCTTGATAAGGGGATTTTTGTTCAAATGGATTACACTACCTTTATTCTATATAATAATAATAAAAGGGATGTCCCAATTATAGTCTGATACTCAAGGAGGGTATTCCACTGTTACGAGATAATATTTGGTACAAGAATTTTCTATCTATCTTTTCTTCTACATTTGATAGTAAGCAGGATGGTCGTGGCTTTCATTCTTGTGGGAGACTATCCTCATTATAACTTACTTTGAACATTGAAGATAAAGCAACTAGAACACCGACTAGTTGATTATATTGTTGAGGGACATGACAGAAAATGACTTCAATTTGTTTAGACATTTGTCTAATATGTACATATAAATGATCATTTTCTTATCCCAAATTTTATATTCTTGATTCAAATGGTTGATGATTAGGTCGAATCCCCATATGCTTTCAACATTTCACTTTTGATTTGTAGGTGACTAAAATACTCATGGTACAAACTTCAAATTCCTCAACGTGATTGGTATATTCAAAGCATGACTTTTCTTGGGGATTAATGTTAGTACAAAGGTAAAGATGACTTTTTAGACAATGGTAAAGATAAAATGATATTTCTAGGGGATTAATGTTAGTACAAAGGCACACCTAGGGGGGGGGGGGGGGTAATTAGGCGTTTAAATTTTCTAGTTTTTACAGAGTTAGTGAATAATTTTTCTGATTAAGATTAGTGTAAAGAAAAAATTGTAAATGACAGAAAAATAAAGAACACAATGATTTATTATGGTTCCCCTTTGAAACCAAAGGGTACATCCTATCCTCTTGCACACCACAAGAGATTTTCCACTATTGTTAGAATAAGTACAAGTCTAACTCTAAGACTTCTGTTACAAACTTCCAACAATCTTCCTAATATAACACACCATTATCCTAGTTTACAACACTTAAAGAAAGTACACCACTTTCCTCAATTTACACAATAACTTGAATGATTTTACAATAATGATTTTAACTGAAATCAAGAGAATATAACAGTTGATGCTTTCTTGTACAATCATAACAGTCTAATATAATTTCAAGTACAACAGAAAACCTTTCTCAGTGATATGAAAATGTAAAACATGTACTTGAAATATGAAAGCATGACTTTGAATAATTCACAAAATATTTCAGAAAGTTGTTCAAAGTTGTTCTAAGATTGTTTTTGAGGTTCTTGAGTTAAATCTGAAACTAAAAGGTATTTATACTTTTAAGACATCACTTTAGATCAATGTCAATTGTTCCTAGAAGTTTGATGAACATATGGAATGGTTCAAATTGAATCAGAACTGAAAAATTCATTTGCTTCACAGTTGTATTCGACTACAGCCTGAGTGTAGTCGAATACACTTCTATATCGTTTAGATTTATATCAAAATTTCAAGCTTGTATTCGAATGCAAATCCTTGTAGTCGAATATAGATGATTAAATTTTTCCATTGGCTTGATTTTGTATTTGGCTACAACATGCAGTAGTCGAATACAAAAGTATAGTTTTAGTTACTGACATGGTATATGTATTCGACTACTATTTGAATACAAGCTTGAATTTTTCCAATGACTTGATTTTGTATTCGGCTACAACATCCTATAGTCGAATACAGATGTGCAGTTTTTGCTACTGACTTGGGCGTGTATTCGACTACAGCATCCTGAAGTCGAATAGAGATGTGCAATTTTTGCTATTGACTTGGGTTTGTCTTCAGCTACAACATCCTGTAGTCGAATACAAATGTGCAGTTTTTGCTACTGACTTCATTTGTATTTGGCTACACATATATGTAGTTGAATACAACCTTGACTTATGTTAAAAACTTGATTTTCAAACATTGTTCATGCAGTTTGACACTTTGAAAATTCTTTTGATGCATATGTTAAAGTAGAAGGTTCTCATGTGAATCTGAAATATGACAATATTAGATTGCATCGTGTACCTTAAACTATAAGTTGTATAGTTTATTGACAATAGTTAACTTGATTGTTGACTTCACTTTGAATTTGAATCTTGATCACTTTACTTGGTCTTTGTCTTCATAAAAAACATAAGTATTCTTGCATATTTACATTCTCCCCCTTTTTGATGATGACAAAACCTTGTTGTTGTTGAAATTTCAATGAGTTGATCTTTTTGATTTTTTTTCCCCCTTAATGCATGTTTACTCCCCCTTTGATCTCGAGTTCATGCCATCATGATTTGAAAGTTTTAAAACCTACAATATTCTTTAACAACAACAACAACATACCAATTTTCTCCCTTTTTGACATGATCAACAAGAAGAAAAACAAAAGACAAATATTCCAAGCATACAAAGTATATAGGGAATAAAAGCATATCACAAGGTAGGAATATAACATCAAAATCTTAGTTAAAAGCTAAACATGTCTAAGTCATAAATAAACAATTATAAGAATTTAATGAATAACGAGAAACCACTATCATAAAGTTTAAAATAAAACAACAAACTAAATGTTATCATCCTTTGGGTGTGGAGTTTGATCAATCTTGAGGGACATACCATTTATTTCATTCAACAGAAACTCATGATTCTGAGCAAGGGTTGTCTCAATATTTTGGAATCTGCTGTTAATGGATATGTCCATAGTTTGAAATTGTTCAGTGATGAAGGTCAGAAGGGAGTTGAGCTTGTCCATGACCATGCGATTTGAAATGTGATCGTCATTCGATGCCATTTCTTCTTCTGCTTCTTCTTCATCTTGGGTAGCCATAGATGATTGTCCAAGATAACTTTTGTGGACATAAGCCTGAAGTTGCTCGCTCCCCACAATCTTCATACTAGGAAGCACATTCAAGTCCAACATATTTTCTTTTGAAGGTGTATACATTACTTCACCTGAAAATTACAATTGAAAATGATCCAAAATCCTGGTGATCTCTTTAGCATATGGAAAACCTATGGCATTCTTGGAGGCAAACAAAACAGACTGGACAAAATATGACAAATTGAGATCAGTTCCTTCTAGCATAAAAAACATAATTTGAAGCTCAAATTGAGTCAATTGAGAATAATTTACGCCTTTAGAACCATAATGTAATTGAGGAAATAATGCAGCAGTCTATTTTCAACAATCAAATTTCCAACACCGTACCGTTTCCTAGCAAATTCAGAACCAGCCAATGCCCGTTTTCTTTCCATGGTGTTTTTATCAAAAAGACACAATGATACATAAGCATCACATTTTGTCACATTTTCCCACTCACACAAATTTCCAGGCCTAAGTTTATGACCTTCAGATGGTAACTGTAGAATTTCTCCAATTGTTTGAGTATCTAACTCAATATATTTTTCTTTTACTTGAGATACCAACTCAATTCCTTGTTTCTTCAGGTTGCAGTAAAACACCCTAATTAAGTCAGCATAGATTGCGCCATTATAACTAATGAATGCTTCCAAATGTTGTTCCCTAAGTAGCTCAAGAAATTTAAAAGCTGAGAAGGAATCAAGTGTACGATATTTTGGAGTGATTAGCTTTTTATCCGAGTAGTAAGTGCTGAATCGTTTGATTTCTTCGGGTGAATGAAGTAATCTGGATAGATCTGCAATATTGTAATTTTTAGTCCTCCTTTTTGAAGGACCCACTGAAGCATGATTGGTTCAAGATCCTTGTTCCTATGCATCCATGTTAAAGATTGAAGAAGATGGAGTTTTAGGATTTGGGGTTTTGATATGGAGTTGGGAGTAATCTTAGATGCAATTGATGATAGTGTATAGATTTGGTAATGTTTGCATGTAATATTGGATGAAGTTTTGGAGTAATGGAAGTGGATGAAAAACTCTATTCGACTACTGAATTTTTAGAAAATGACCTAAAAATTGCGAAAACACATATATATAGGGAAAATTTGGAATCTGTATTCGGTACACTCTAGTTTTAGTCGAATACATAATTTTCTTCGAACGTGTATTGGAATACAAACTATGTGTATTTGGCTACAATTTTTTTTATATTTTATTTATTTATTTTTAAGTCGAACTTTTACTGAAAAAACAATATTTAAAAGACATAATCATGTTGAGAAAGTACATATTCATACATCAAGGATTCAATTCTATCAACTTACCAAGTGAAGATTCAATATTTTGAAAAGAAGTGACTTGCAAAGTATCAATACCTTGTATTAGAGATCATTTTCATTTAGAATGTCAAGTTCTCTTCGTAACTTATAGAATGAATCTTTAGGAAAAGGCTTTGCAAAGATATCTGCTAGTTGATTATGTCTATATTTGGTTCGAGAATGCATGACTGGGTGCTTTGTGATATTGATAGCACTAGTATTTTCACATCTTAGGGGATGCATCCAAGGTCAAGTCCATAGTCACATAATTGTTGTTTGAGCCATAGAATTTGTGTACAACAACTCCCTGCTGCTATGTATTCTGCTTCAACAGTGCTTAGAGCCACAATGTTTGCTTTTTACAGGACCATGACACCAAAGAATTACTTAAGATATGATAAGTGCCACTTGTGCTTTTTTGATCTATTTTACATCGTGCATAGTCATAGTCAAAATAAACAACATGATTGCATATACTACCTTTTGGATACCATAAGTCAATATGGGTTGTTCCTTTTAAATATGTTATTATTCGCTTCACTGCTACAAGATGTGATTCCTTAGGATCTGCCTGAAACCTTGCACATAAACAGACACTGAACATAATATTTGACCGACTGGCCGTTAAATATAAAAGAGAAACCAATCATACCTCGATATTTTGATATATCTTTTGATTTACCAGTTTCATCTTTATCTACATAAGTTCTGGAGCCCGTAGGAGTTGCACTTTCTTTACTGTTGTCCATCTCAAACCTTTGTAATAGTTCCTTACATTATTTTGCTTATTTGATGAAAATGCCATTTTGGAGTTGCTTGATTTGAAGTCGAAGGAAATAAATTAATTTACCCATCATAGACATTTCAGATTCACCTTGCATCATTAATGAGAATTCTTCACATATTTAATATTTGTTGATCCAAATATGATATCGTCAACGTAGATTTGAACAAGTAAAGTGTGATCGTTAGTCCTTTTAATGAATAATGTCTTATCAAATTTACCCTTTTCAAATCCTCGTTCATATAGAAAGTTACTTAGCCTATCATACCAACCTCTTGGAGCTTGTTTCAAACCATAAAGGAGTTTCTTTAATTTGAAGACATGTGAAGGATTCTTGAAGTCTTCAAAGTTGGGTGATTGTTTGACATAAACCTCCCCATTAATGTTGCCATTTAGAAAAGTACTCTTGACATCCATCTGAAATAATTCAAAATTTATAGAGAAACATAAGAAAGTAATAATATGATCTCTTCTAACCTTGCTACCGGAGCAAATGATTCATCAAAGTCGATCCCTTCTTCTTAGTTGTATCCTTGAGCAACCAACCTTGCCTTGTTTCGAACAACTATACCATTTTCATCTAGTTTATTCTTAAACACCCATTTGGTACCAATGACGTGTTTATTGTCAAGATCTGGAACAAGTTCCCACACTTTGTTTCTTTCAAATTGGTTTAGTTCTTCTTGCATGGAAAGTATCCAATGATCGTCCTTAAATGCTTCTCCTACCTTAGAAGGTTCTATTTGAGAGACAAATGCCATATTGAAACAATCATTTTGGAGTTTGAGCCTTGTAGTAACTCCTTTGTTGATATCACCTATAATGTTGTCAGTGATCTCGATGAGTTCTCGATTCTTGAGGGAGATCATTATGTTGACCTTTCTGCTCAATACTGACTTCATTCTTTTGAATTGATTGATCAACTTTATTGTCTTTGCTTATATCATCACTTATAAAATCATCATCATCACAAGATACATTTTTATCCTCTTTCAAGGGGTTAGATTCATCAAATGATACATGCATAGATTCTTCTACTTACAAAATTTTTTTTATTAAAAATTCTAAAAGGTTTACTAGATAAGAAATAACCAATAAAGATACCTTCACCGGCTTTCTCATCGAATTTTCCAACATTTTTCTTACCACTATTCAGCACACAAAATTTACACTCAAATATGTGAAAGTGAGAGATGTTTGACTTTCTACCTTTATAGAGTTCATATGGAATCTTCTTTATGATTGGTCGAATTATTACTCAGTTGGATACATAACAAGTTGTACTTACAAAATCTGCCCAAAAGTATTTTGGTAAACTTGAGTTGCTTAGCATGGTCCTTGCAAGTTCTACCAATAATCTATTCTTTATCTTAACAACTCCATTTTATTGAGGTGTTCGTGGTGCACAAAAATTATGGAAGATTCCATTTTCTTCACAATACTCTACAAAAGAAGCATTTTGAAATTCTCCTCCATGATCATTTCTTATTGATACAATTTTGGTTGCTTGTTCATTTTGGACTAGTTTGGCATAATATTTAAATGCTTTAAAAGCTTCATTTTTATTTGCCAAAAATAAGGTCCAAGTGAACTTTGAGAAATCATCAACAATTACTAGTCCATATGAATTTCCACCATGTATTTTAGTTCTTGATGGACCAAACAAGTCCATATGTATCAATTGAAGTGGTCTTGAAGGTGATGCAATATTCTTGGGTTTGAAGGAAACCTTAGTTTGCTTACCCTTTTGACAAACATCACATAATTTGTCCTTAATGATATTTATCTTTGGTAAGCCTACAACAAGTTCATGCTTGACTAACTTTATAGCTTATAATAATATTTTTAGCTTGTTTCTAAACTTTGGGTCGAATTTGAATTATAATTTTATTATTTTCATTTTGACTCTTGTTCGCTCTGTAGGGCATAATTTGAGCTCTAGATATCAGATTGGTGCATACGAGCAGGCGTTGGAAAGCTAAATATCAGAGCTATAACGTTTGTGTTGGAAGAAAAGACCAATTCCGAACTTTACTAGGCCTAAATTGCAGATTTTGTAATCTGGACTTTGGTAATAATTTTAAATAGCGAATCACTTGTTTTTTAAACCATAAACCCTAAAACTCAATATCGAGTAATAAACAATTTTTATTTTAGACGGAAAAAATTAGGATTCAAATTGCTACAAGAAATAAACAGTTTTTATTTTAATTTCATGGAAGACTAATTTTTTAAGATTACTCCATGAGTTCATAGTTTTATCAACACCTTGAGATTCAGGTAACACTTCCAATTTCGATTCATGGATATATTCTTGTTAATTTAATTATATTGATATTCTGATTGCTTAAATTAAATTTCAATAGGATCAATTAAATTTATTTGACAGAATTTGGTTTTGGTTTCTAATTTAATTGAATTATAATTTTGCGATGCTTGATCATTAATTGTAATATTTTGATGAGTGTGATGCTTAATCCAATCAAAGAAACCAAATATCATCTCCTTTTCATATTTGATATTTCTATGATTTTTTTGTGTGTACTTTACTATGGGTCGCTCTATAGTTCTAAATTGATTCCATGAGAATGAATTCTAAAATATTAAACCAATTAATAGGAACTATTAAAATAGAAATATTTTAGAAAATGTCAACTCTATGCGAGACTTTCATGACAACCAAGTAAGATGTGCATCCAAAAGATTAACATTACACAATCTCTAACTTATCTTAGGTTACACTCATCCTGGTAATAGAGCCTACTCATAAGAGTGTGAATCATGTTAAAGTAGTGTATCGACAAATAAATAAAATAAAAAATCGCCACATAAAACAAGAGGGGTAATATAAACTAATTGTATATAAATTATTTAGTTATTTTATCCCCTGGAAGAATAACAAAAAGGAATATAAATTATTGTGAGTTGTGAGTTCAGACAACAAGATTCTTCTTGAGTTGAAAAACCTTTGGACCATTTTTTTTTTGAATGTCCATGTGTAGATAGAAGAAGAAGAAGAAATCTGCCCATTTGGGTGATTATCATCAGGTTGACTAAACCTGCCCATTTCATACCCGTGATGACTACTTGTGATGTGAATAAGCTTGCAGAGATCTACATTTCCGAGATTTTCATACTACATGGGGTACCCTCCATCATTGTGTCAAATAGAGATTCAAAGTTCATTTCTCGTTTATGAGGAGTATTACATGAGGTGTTGGGTACTAATTTGAGATTGAATTCACCCTATCACCCTTAAACCGATGGACAAACATAAAAGACTATTCAAACCTTGGAGGATTTACTGACAGTGTGGGTGTTGGATGAGCGAGGAAGTTGGGATAATATGTTGTCTATTATTGAGTTCACCTATAACAACAACTATCATGCGAGCATTGGGATGGAACAGTACAAGGCTCTGTATGTGCGTAAGTGCCAAACCCCTTTGTGTTGGTATCAAGATGGTGAGAAGCTAATTGTGGGGACATAATTGGTAAAGCAGACCGCATATAAGATCCGTCTAATCCAAGAAAGGATGCAGACAACACAAAGGAGACAAAAGAGTTATGCCAACCAACGAAGGAAACAGTTGGAGTTCCAATAAATTAACACTTCCAAAATAGTTCCAATTTATTATCTTATTTTCTCAAAAATTACAAATACCAAATTGTATATTTAAAATACATTAAGTTAGTACACATGATACAAAGCATAAGACATACTTGATTATGATAATGAATTACACTAATTCACACATCTACAAAATAACAACATCCCCTCACCCTAACTATTCAATAGGCCTATACATATATCCCCGAGTTTCTATCAAGCCATAAAGTTGGACTAAAGCATAATACAACGTCCCTCTAAATCAATAAACCATGACCTCAATTATACTAACTTAGCAACAAATCTTTTTGACATTAAAAACAACACATAGTAAAATATTGTGTAAATTTTCAGCTATTTTAAACTTTAATTAAAATCAGTGGTATAAATTATTTTAATTTTATAAATCAACAAAAATCCAACTCAATTTAATTCTTTAAAATAATTCAAGAGTAATTCAAATAAATATTATTTTCATTCTATAAAATAAATCAACTTTAACTCTTTCAAAATGTCTTTTTTAAAATTATAACTTTAAAGGTCTACCAACCTCTATTTAATTAAAAAAGTAATACAACATGCCATAAAAGAAAAGCTTTTAGAAAGCTTTTAGATCTAAAAAGCTCGGTTACAAGTAAATGTAACCTATGAATTTTCCGTATGTAATATTTTTCCTATGAGTAATTTTTGATTACCCACGACTATACCATAAGCAAAACCAAAATCTGTTGTAGATAATGACAATTTTTCTTGTAGTGGGAGTGATATGATTATATATTTTATAGTAACATAATATTTTTGAAAGATAAACTCATGACCAAATTAAGACATACTTTTTTGACAATGACCAATTTTATATCTAAATTACAAAAAAAAAAAAGATAAAGATTTTACCAAACTCTTAAAAATATGTCAAGATAGTTAAATGGATTATAT
>NC_021163.2:34603888-34606652 GCF_000331145.2 Cicer arietinum | reverse complement strand
ATATATATATATATATATATATATATATATATATATATATTTTTTTTTTTTTTAATTAAAGAAAACAAATCAAACTCAAAACTCAAAAAACATATGAGTAAAATGGACCTTCTTGGATAGTTGAACGCCATTAAAGGCGCAAATAGGCCAGACCGCTTGACATGATTCAAATGCTTAGCATACGTCAAACCTAAGTCACACTGTATTTAATTAAAAAATGTTACACAACATGTCATAAAAAAAAAGGTTTTTAGACCTAAAAATCCCGTTTACTATAGTCAATATGAACAATATTTTTATTACTACCCTTAATATATTATGTAAAATTATAAATTTGCTAATAATTTAGTAATTTGTTTTTTTTTTGTTGTAATATTTGTGATTTGTTTACTTAGTTTCATTCTCACTCTTTGTCTCTATTATCACTTTTCACACCTCTCTTTGTATTTGTGTTCTTTTTCCATCTCATCAACTACTACTATCGTATTTTTTATTTTTTATTTTCTTTGGCTTCTCTTAAGCACATTTTTATCTTAAGCACATTTTTCATTAGATTAAAGTTTGAGCTAAGTATTCATTCTATGTTTACTTGTAAAAGATATCATTTTTGGTAGAGTAAAACAGCAAGGCTCAGAGTGTATCACTCAATTTTTTATTATAAACTGTTTTATTAATGAATAGGATTTTAAATAATTAATTTGTTGTTAAAATTAGTTTAGAATATATGTTGATTAATTTTAGGATTAATTTTCTTTATATGATGTTTTAATCTTGTACATATTATACTAAATGAGTGATATAAATATCAAATATTATATTTTTATATTTTAGTGTACATATTTTAAAGTAAAAGATTTTAGGCAATTCTACGTGCATATGTGCATTTGTAGTTAATGTGATATTTTTTTGTATGTTGACTAATGTTAAGTGTGCACATAATTATATTTAATTATTTCTAAATATATGTTATTTTAATTAATTATATATATAGTTTAATGCGATATTAGCAATATTGATATTGATTTTCTTTATTTCTATATAGTTGCTACGGTATGATGATGTTACACATATTTATTTTATTTAGTAATTAATATAAATTAATGATGTTATATTTATTTATTCTACTATTTTGACTATTCTATAAAGATTATGTATTTTTATGTGATTATTTTGAAAAACGTTATAGTAACATTTATAGTTATTATTTTGAGTATAAGAGTATTTTGGAGAAATAGTTAAGGAAAAATAATATTATGTTAAAATGAGTTTTTCGGAGAAAAAGTTTCTAGAAAAGTAAAATAAATTATTTATTTATTAAGGGCTTTTAGAAATACTAGAAAATAAATTTTGAACCAGACGACTGTTTACACCCCTATTTTCTACTTATGTATATTAATTTGGGCTATTACTGGTTGGACTTTTCTTTTCTACACTTACAAGTTGCTCATTACACTCCTATTTCTGTCTTAGACTACCCTGTGTTGCGCCTTACAGTTTTACTCTTGTACCTATACATCTACTATCTGCACTTCTACTTCTACAATTAAAAAAAAAACGAAAAACATACTAATGTCGGCCAAAACAAATCCTTTTTTTTCTCAAATTCACTCCGATCAATTATTTGCCATTTGAAATGGTACCACACAAAATCGGCCACTGAATCCATTTTTGGCGTCAATTTTATCGATCATGGCTCCATTTCATCATAAACAGTTGTGTTTCATTCCTTGGGCGAGCTATTTTTGACTGATTATGATCACCACGTTTGTTGTCTCAAAAAACTATATCGTTTTTGGATTCCTCTCGTGAAAACCTGCAAGAAGCACTACTTATTTGCATTTTTCGTGAAGTTGACATCGAATCCTTTCGGCGCTCCGACGAGTTGGTGAGACTTTTTATGTAGATTTTCTCATCATTTTGACTCCATTTTTGCTCCTAAAATTATTATTAATTATATAACATTTATTTTATGCTCCGCATAATCTATCAATCGTGTCTCAGTGCTTTTTTGAACTTGCCGCTTATTCTGGTTCGCATGTTGTATGTTGTCGATCTACAGTCACGATTCAAAACTTCCATTGGTTTATGTGTTTGAGAAATCGTCTAAATAAGGTGAGGGGTGAGAGAGTGTTTGAATTCATGAGTATAATATATTGTGAAATGAACGGGAAAACCGTATTTCCCAATGATTCAATTGGGTGCCGCTATGTACGACAGTAGCCTTTTGAGAAATAAATTGATTAATGTGAAAATATGAATTGTGAGTTTAAAATGTGAAATAGAAATGTTTATAAGGTGTTGATTGATTTAATTTTCAATAATTGTGTGGTAGTATATATTTTCCACTATTGCGATGTTGGATTGTGAATGAAATTATGTGCATATGTTTGATTAGATGAACTTATGTGATGTGATAATAAAAGATATATGCATGGTATGATATATGTTTACGTGATAATAATGGTGATTTTTGAATGATGATATAGATGTTATAAAATTGTGATGAGTTTATATGATGATCATGATTATGTATGTTTAATGATGTTATAAAATTGTGATGAGAATATTGAATTAACCCCATAATGAAATAATGGTGATTCCAATTTGTGTTTGAGATGACGTTCTAAATGGATTATCATAGGCCAATGGGAGAAAATAAATATTGAGAATTTTTGAAATGAGATTATCATATGCCTAGTGATTCTGGGGAAGTACAACTGAATGAGCCTGATCGTGGTGGTCTACTATTGAGCCTTAAGGAAAG
>NC_021163.2:34600763-34603760 GCF_000331145.2 Cicer arietinum | reverse complement strand
AAAGAGTGTTAGACCTTGGAGGTATTCGGGTGAATTCCTAGGTGACTTGAAGGTAGAACTTAAAATATCGGGAGATACCATGCAACACACTTTTACCTCGACTATCGCGTATATTTATCTTGGGTTGAGGTGGTGAGATCTATGAGGACATGACCAATTTGAATTGTCTGTCCATCGGGATGGTGGCATAGTATCAAGCCTCCTATCCTAGTACGTCAGAGTTAGATTGATACCACATTGTGAAGTAGAGTATAAAGTCATGCATAACATTACATTTCCTTGTTATTGGTGTGTTTCAAAAGTAATAATAATTTCTCTTAGATGATTTAATGCATATAATAATGAGATAATTATTTTACTTGAGTGACTTTGATGTTATAATATGATACTATGTGCTTAAATATTTTGATATATCGTAATGTGATTATGATATGGTCTATTATGATTGTTTGATGTTCTTCATACTTATATTATACTATCAATATGATTGTGAAACTCACCTCCTTCGTTATTTGTGTTTGACTAGATTGGTCATGCATTTGTGAAATTGCAATTATTATAGGTTAATGAGTGTTGAAGTTCAAGTTTGGGAGAAACTCTGCTCTGATAGGTGATACCGAGAATTAAGTGTTGTAAATTGAATTTTATATATTTAATTAGAAATGAATTTTTGTACAAAATACTTATAAGTACTACTAAGTTTTTTAAATTAAATTGAGAAATGTGATATCCTAATTTAGTTATAAGAGTTTTTATTTTTTTTAGAAACAAATTTTGTTATCCACTGCGAGTTTTTCTTAAAACAAATCTAGGATAAAAAGTGTATATGTTATTTTGGGGTTTAGGTGTCACACAGAGCTTCGTTAAAACCTCTAGAATAAAAAATCCCTTGGGAAAAAGATCCAAAGTAGATAAAGAGTACCCTTCATCATCTATTTGTATTAATATGATTTAAATAATTCAAGTACATATGTTGTAAGCAATGTGGTACATTTGTTATCCACATCGGTTCATTATTAGGTAAAGCGTATTTTTTTTAACAATAGGTCAACATAATTACAACCTTATATGAGGAATTCCAATGGCACCACGGAAGAGTAAAGAAGATTGAAAGTCGGTGGTTGTGGAATTATTCTCATATAAATAATGTCATTTGCTCTCAATTTTTCCATAAAATTTGAACACTAATCACTACTAGAATTTCACCTATAGTGATTGATTTAGAGACTGCATATTTTCAGTCACACTAGCGTCTGAAATAGAAACCGTAATTTTGAACCTAGAAACTAAATATATTTTTTCATCACTAAATCAGTCGCTAACGAGATTTAGATACTTAATTTTCGCAACCAAAAATTTAGTTGCCAATTATCACTAATAGAAAATTTACATTTCACACTAACGACCGAAATAGATACTGCAATTTTGAACCTTGAAACTAAATATTATTTCGTCACTAAATCGATCACAAACAAAATTTAGAGACTGAAATAACAACTAAATGTTAGCGACCAAAATTTCAGTCGCTAACTATTTTTTAATTACATAATTTAATTTTCTTTAAATAATAAAAAAAAAAAAGAAAAATGTGAAATAGTTTTTGAAGAATAATTTTTTCTTTACGCAAAAGAAAATGTAAAATAGTTAATAATTAATTAAAAAAAAATAGGAAGAAGAGAAGTATGAAGTATCTTGCATATGCTCAGCCATCCATGTTTTCCCTCGTCAAATTTTTTTCTTTTTTAATTTACTCAAAGAAACCCTAAAACCCCCTTTCTTTCTCAACTCGGAAACTCACATTTTCCTTCTCAACACAGAAACTCAACCTTTCTTTCTCAACACAATCTATTTTTCTCACCACCACAAACAATCAATTCCTCTTTCTTTCTTAACCCACCACAAATCCTAAAACCATTCGTCTTGTGCTAATCCCCTCTCACCGTTATTTCATCATGATTCAAAATTATGAAACCAACTAGTTCAGATTTCATTTGTTGCTAACCATCCTCTCACCGCCATTCATCACAAAACCATCCTCCATTGCTAATCCCCTCTCAAACCAACCTCTACAACAATGACATGAAGTCAAGCGGTTCTCTTAAACCGTTAAACTACAACTGCGACGTGAAGCCCTCATTGTTTGTCGTCTAGCAGCTATCGTGAACTAGAAGGTAAGGAATTTATTTTCTAATTTTTTGATTATGCTTCATTCTTTGTGTTTTTTTTCTGTGACCTAATCATTTTGAACTTACTTAACTAAAGGGGGTAAAGAAATACTGAAAATGATTCAATTGAAAATGTTTATGTTGGTTGATTTCAGGACATAAGATATTGGGGTTTCCATGTATTTTTTTAGTTACCAAAGACATGTTATTCTTATAGTTTCGCAATCCTTTTTTTTTTTTTTTTTTTTTACTGTTTATGCATTATTCTCAGTTGTTGGATTTTAATGCATATTGATATTGTGTAATGCATTTTTTTTTTACTGATTATGCTTTATATCTCTATTATTTTATTCCCTTACCAAAAAAATAATAGTTTGAAGGAATTAAGTTATATTGAGCAGGGGAGTGGTTGGCTTAGTGTGCTTGGTTGAGCATTTGATAAATAAATGTAGTTTGAGGAACTTAATTTTGTGTTATGACTTGAATAAAGTGTTTTGGTTATAGCAGATGTAATTTGGCTATAGTAGATAACAAATGTAAATGGATATCCATGGTCATGAGTTGTTATAACTCGTTACCTGTTCAATTGAATAAAGTGTTTTGTGTATCTACCTCAGAGGTATCTGTTAGACACTAGTCATAATTTTAGCTAAGGTTAGAAGAATGACGAGGACGAGGACGACGAGGACGAGGACGATGAGGAGGGCGAGGACGAGGTCGAGGACGAGGACGAGGACGACGACGATAATAATACTAATAATAATAATAATAATAATAATAATAATAATAATAATAATAATAATAATAATAATAATAATAGTAATAATAATAA
>NC_021163.2:34592083-34600683 GCF_000331145.2 Cicer arietinum | reverse complement strand
ATAATAATAATAATAATAATAATAATAGTAATAATAATAATAATAATAATAATAATAATAATAATAATAATAATAATAATAATAATAATAATAATAATACATCTAGACAATTTGGTCCATCTCTCATAATACAATTTGGTCCATCTCTCATATTTTTAAACTAAAAAAACGACAATTTGACATATTTTTAACTAACGTGAAATACAATTCTATAATATAGAACCATCTAGGTGCATTAATTATTCAAATATCATTTATTAAATAAAAAATTTGAAAAATTTCCGAAGTTGAAATTTAAGTTTTTAAAATATTTTATTCTAATGTTATGTATTAATCATTCTACATCATCCTATCATATGTCACGTTATTTAAAACATCTCACGTCATTATTGTTTAGTTAAAAAATCAGAAGTAGAGACCAAAATTGGCGACTTTTACAATAAAGGGACCAATTTCGTGAATCAATAAAAATAGAGGGGTTAAAATTGCAATTAAGCATTTTTCTTTGTATTCAAACAATTAGATTGGAGCCTCTCTTGTGTTGCAAAATTTATTGGTGAGTATGTTTTATTGTGTTCTTTTTATCTTAAAATTCCTATTTTGATGCTTTCGTTTGTTTTGATAATTTTTGATAATTTGTGGCGGGGTTAAAGGCAAAGTAACTTAAGTTTTGTGAAACTGAATGAAATAAGGAGGGTTCTGTAATCATCTCTGGATTTCATGCAATTAAATTGAAAAATCATGGGTGTCTTGGGTTGGGTTTGTTATATTTCTTGTGAGAATTGACCAATGAAATAGAAAAAGTGAAGTTATTTGTTGTTTGTTCTAGAGAATATGATGAACACAACTGTGGGGAAAATGCGGTTGACGGACAATTTGTGACACCATAAACCCCAAAATAATACATGTAATAATTTATATAATATTCCTATAAAATTTACAGCGGATAAATAAAATTTATTTCCAATAAAATAGAAACATTTATTTTTAATTTAGGATATCAAGTTTCTCAAAAATAAAATAAAACACTTTAAACTTAATTTTTTCATTAAAATAGTGCAATCTTGATAAGCTTGACTTAAGTATAATTACTTGGTTTAATTCTAAAAACTAACTAGTACTTCTAAGGTTTTCATACAAAAATTCGTTTCAAATTAAATAAGAAAATAAAAATTACAACCCTTATTCTTGGTATCACCTATCAGAGCGTGGTTTCTCCTAAACTTGAACTTCAAGACTCAGTAACTTGTAACAACTGGGATTTCGCAAATTTATGGCCAAGCTAGTCAAACACAAACAACAAATGATGTGAGTTTTGAAATCATGTTAATAGTTTAATATAAATAAGAAGAACACACAATTAATCATAAATAAACTGTATCATTACACAATCCTTATTTAAGGAAAAACATAACATTATAAAGTCAAAACCACTCAAGAAAAATCAATAATTTTCACTATAACATCAAATCATCTAAGAAAATTATTATCGCTTTTGAAACACACCAATCACAACAAAACAATCAAAAGGAAATGCAATGCTATGCATGAGCTTAGACTCTACTTCACAATCTGGTAACCATTTTAAATCTGAAGTACTTGGTTAGGAGGCTTGATACTATGCCACCATCCCGATGGACGGACAATTCAAATTGGCCCTGTCCTCATAGATCCTCTCAACTCAACTCGAGACACATATACATGACAGTCGAGGTAAACGTGTGTTGCGTGGTAGCTCCCGAAATTTGCAGTGCTACCTCCAAGTCACCTATGAATTCCTCACCCGTATACCTCCAAGGTCTAACTATCTTGCCTTATAGCTCGACAGCGGACCGCCATGATCAGGCTCATTCAGTTGTATTTCCCCAAAATCACTAGGCTTGTCAGGCCCTACCTATATGATGACTAAATAATCTTCACTTCACAAATTCTCAATATTTATTTTCTCCCCTCGTTAGCTTAGACTACTCCATTAAGAGCATAACCTTTATAAATCATCACTATTTCATATATGGGGTACTTCAATATTCTCATCACAATTTTATAACGTCATTAATCATACATAATCGTAATCATCGTATAAAATCATCACAATTTTATAACATCACTATTATCAATAAAAAATCAGCATTATCATCCCGTATACATATATCATACCATTCATCCATATTTTATTATCACCTCACAAAAATTTGTCTAATCAAACATATGCATCAAATTCAATTGAAATCAAATATCATAATAATATAAAATACCACGTATTTAACGAAATTAAATCAATCAACACCTTATAAATATTTCTATTCTATATTTTAATCTCACAATTCCTATATTTTTACATTAATCAATTTATCACTAAAAGGGCTACTGCCGTACGTAGCAAGCCCCAAATGAATCGTTGGAAAATACAGTTTTCCTATTCATCACACATCATATTATACTCATGAATTCAAACGCTCTCTCACTCCTTACCTTATTTCGATGCTTTCACACATGAAAATGATTCCACGAGAAAACAACCTTTGTTTTTTGACTCTTTGTCCTTCAATCGATCTAAATCGACAGTTTATGGGTAAACGTCAAAAATAGATTATGAAAAGACACTCTAAAAATTAATTTCGAAATTCCGTCAAGGAAACTTACCATAAATCAGAAAACAAATCAGTGGATAAAATAGTCATTTTTCACACGATCGTTTTGGCGTTGGTTTCACTCAAATCAGACTTACGGTGAAGAAGAACAGTTCAAACTAAGGAATTTAATAAACAGAGAAGTCGAGTATTTTAGAGAGAAACTTGGATGGTTAAAAATCTTTGGAAGTATGTTTATTTGACTACCTAAATGAATAAAACGACATACTGAAATTTGAACGAGAACGGAGAAAATTTTCCAGAACAATTATCGATCATCGGTGTCAAACTATAGGTTGTTGTTGTATTTCTCTTTGGTTTTACGGCCGTCGTTCAACTCCCTTCCTTTTTTTGTTTGTTTTATTTTATTAACAATTAGGGTTCACACATGGGTCAAACACATTGGTCTCCTTTTAGGTTTTACTAGTTTTATTTATTTATTTTTTTAAAACACAATTTTATTAATAAAACTTTATTAATATTTCAAACTAATAATTTATAAATAAAAATAATTAATATTTTAAAATACATTAATAACCAAAACTCTCATTTTCAAAATAATCCCTACATTAATACTTATTTTTCCAAACACTCAAATTAAGATATTACCATCATTAGAGAATAATCGAAATTCTAAAATAAATAAATATAACATCAACACTTTATATTAATTACTAAATCTTAATAAATATATATATAAAATCACAATGTCATAACAAGTATATAAAAATAAAGGAAATCAAACACAATATCACTACTATCTCAAGATAATTATTTATAAAAAAAATAACTAAAAATAGAAAATAGTTATAAATAATTGAAATATAACTACGTGCATACTTAACATCAGTCGAGCGCACATTTTGTATTACATTAATTAGGTACACGTATATACACGTAAAATCGCATAAAATCTTTTTTCTTTAAAATATATGTATTACACTAAAATACTATTACTTTTTTTTTAAAATATATCAAATAATAAAATATAATATTTATTATTTATATCGCTCATGTAATCTACTATTTATAAAACTAGCACTTCATAGAAATCACCTATATAACAAAAATTAGTCAGAAAATTTATCATCATATATTCTAAAATAATTTTAATAAATTAATCATTTAAAATCGTACTTAACTAATAAAACAGTTTATTATAAAATTTAGGGTGTTACACAATTGGTCAATTATTTTTGTTTTCATGTTTTGCATTTAATTTGCAAACCATAGATGAATAATTTCTTTTTTGAATGACAAATATTAGTAATTTGTTGTTGAAATTGTTAGAGGAGGAAATTTCTTCAACTTTATGTTTTTGTCTTTTATTTTTATTTTTACGAAATTCCAAAATCATTTTATCACTATAAAATCAAGATAACATTAGCATAGGTGAATAGTTGACCATAAATTATTAAGGTTAGCTGTTGTGTGCGGCAAATGAGAAGAGGTGAGGAGTGAAAAGAAAGGTACAAATGAAAGGGAAAAGAAAAGATTGATCTAACTCTACTCATTATATTGTTTTAATTAATTTATGCTCACAAGAGAGGGAAATGATTAAGAACAATTACATGATATTCTCACACATATGCATAATTTCGTTAGAAAATTTAGGGAGAAGAAAATGGTTTATCATTTTCCCTTGCAAACATGACAGTGTCTAGAGCATCCAAATTAAAATCGATTAAAATTTGGGTAAGGTGAATCTTTTTCTTTTGCCACATATCTCTCTCCTTTGATCCATTTCCTGAAATTTTTACATAACGTTTCTATGTAAAACCCCTAATATAGCCTTTCTTGTGTTAATGTTTTGTATGCTTAAGTCCATTGAGTTTGATTAAGACATGTTTTTATTATTTATGCAGCAATTAAACAATTCTATACAATAAAATACTTTTATAGAAGATGGGGTGTTTCAATGCCTTGAAATACATGAAGAAAAAGGGTGTAAAAGGAAACACGCAACATAGCAACCATAGTGAGGATGCATCTACTTCACTGCCTCAACTTGAAACTCAAAATCACTCAATGCACACTAAAATGAAATACATTTACATATGTTATCTGCTATTGCCAAATTACATCTGCTATAGCCAAATTACAACTTTATTCTACTTTGTGTCTGTCACAACTAATAACAGTCCTAATTTATGAACAATTTCTTGTGCAAAACTGTATTCCTAGACCTGGTTTATCACTTATGTCAAAATCTTCCACAAACCCTTTCATTATCTTTTAGTTTAATTTGTTAGGTACATAACTATATAAGGTAAAATATCAAGAAATAGATACTTATATAAGAGAAGAGACACATTTGCGTTAATTTAATATTTGTTTGTTTGTTATTCTTTTTAATTGTTGGTATACGACATATTGAGGAATTTCGACTGTATAAAATATGTGTTAGTATTTGCGGTGTTTATGTCTTTCTAACTATTATGAAATTTCTAGACAAAATAGAAAATTAACTGATATATATATCTGATATGTTTCAACCATATATTTTTCCATTCTATTAATTTAACACATTAATAGTATTGACTATTAAGGCAAACACATCTTAATTCTGGAATAGCAAGGAGGTTGAACAATTTTCCTATACAAGATATAAGGATGAGAGTTCAATTTTTTGAAAGGTAATTTTTTTTATTATGCTTCATAATGTATAGGCATTCTGTAACGAATCATTATGTAATTCTGGAACAACATGTTCAATTGCATACTATCTATGAAAAATAAAAGTGTATACATGTGCTTAGGAAGTATGATGGTTAATTACTCAAATTGTTTATTTTATTTGTCTTGGTAGATCTTAATTTTAAAAATTGTTAATTATAGTGTATATCATTTGCTTAATGATATTACAGAAAATGGATATCCCCCAACGTCATTGTTGGATGTATAATAGGCTAAACCCTAGTCAAAGGGGTATACTGATGCATTTCTTAAAGGGTTAAATGAATTTGTGGCATTTGTAATCCAGCTACCAGACATATCAAATAGAGAAATTAGACGTCCTTGTTCTGTTGGCAAAAACATTGATTTCTTAGACTTTAAGTGGTTAATGTAACACCCCAATTTTTAACAGCGCGAGTGTATTTTTTTTTTTAAACAAATTCAAATTCATGAATATTAGAGAAATAATGAAAGAAATACTTTTTGGATAAATATTTAAGTCGTAACGTAACGACAAAAGTCAACAAATATTTACAAGCAGCAGAATAGTTTTTGAAATAAAAATCCAAAGTATTTAAATATCAAAATACACCAGAGCTATGAGGCCTATAGAACATAGCTCATACCCCTGGGGTATTCTCGGCAGACACCTGTACAAAAGAACTGCCCCATGAATTTTAACTCCCCCATGTCACATCAAAAAGTGGTACATGGACCCATGAAAATAAAAGTCTAGCTGACAATATGAGGTATAGGTACAGTCTTCCAAATTGAAATAAATACATACACCAAAGAAAGACATCTATCCCCTATACAACCATCTAATCTGATCATGATTCCAAAAAACTATACAACTCGGGTGATCTCCACGTGTCCCGCAAGATCCTTCTAACACAACATCAGTCAGGTATGTCTAACTACGTGTCCATCTCTAGGGTACTACTCGGTAGGACGATCTTGGTTCTCATCTGAAGGCAAAACCCAGATTTCCATAATAATTGTAAAGGTCACCAACTGAAATTAACAAATAACACTTAGCATTTAAATTTTAAATGCACAAAATAACCTTTCATCTTAGCATACTCCTTGAAAGGGTTTTCATATGCCAAACATGCATAATCAAAGTTAAAAAATGAAGTTTTAAACAAAACTGCACATCAATAGGAAAAACAGATGAATATAGAGCTGTTTCAGAAGTCAGTAGCAAAAACAAGACATTTGTAGTCGATTGCGAGACAGGATGTAGTCGAATACGAGACAATATGTCAGCAGCAAAAACAACACCACTGTATTCGAATACAACATTCTTGTAGTTGAATACAGTGATGTTTCTGAAGTTAGTAGCAAAATCAGGACATCTGTAATGGAATACAACCTTCTTGAATTTGAATACGCATAAGAAAAAGTGCAGAAATCAGTTTTGAAACGTTTCAAAAAGGTTTCGCAATCAATCAACACTTACAACAAATCCAAAACAATCACACTTAGCAATTAAGGCACAATCACAACAACAAATGAGTATACACACACAATCATAACATTAAATCAAACATGACTCGCGTGCCACGCACCCTAAATGCAATGCATATATGCCAAAATGCATAGACTCGGAATTCCAAACCAAACCCTCCTCGAAGGAGCGTAAATCATAATTGTACCGCCTATCACAAACATTGTACTAAATTACCGAGGTGCCACCTATCACAGGTCAACACGATTTACTAAAAACGTAAATCGTAAATGTACCGCTTATCACAGTCCAGTAGTACTATTCACCGAGGTGCCACCTATCATGGGTCAGCACGATTTCCAAAAATGTGCAATCTATCGCAGACCTTCATGACGTGATAATCCCCGAAAGGATAAGATGAACCAACATATCACATGGAATCATATCGTGGCCCATCCGGTCACCACTACCACTATGGCCCATCCGGTCGCCATGTACTATGAAATGCATGAGCATACTCTGACTCTTTCCACAACAATCATTAAGTAAATGCAGCTATTAAAAGATTCCCCATTTTTAATACTCATTTAACACTAATGATTTTTCAAATACCACACAGAGCATACTCAAACATATTCTCAAGTTCAATCCACAATTCACACCAAATCATATCAATTCATTTTTCCACAAAATCCATGCATAAAAAACATCTAAAAAATTCATAATATTAATTATGAACACATCAATCACAACAAACATAAATCATCACAAACCACACTTCAAAACACACCGAAAACAAATTTCACTAATCCACACATACTCGAATTAAATTCATTTTCCACAAAAATTCACACCTCAAATACATCATATTTCTTTTCCACAATCTCACGTATAAGGTCCTAAATGCAAACTAAAAATTTGGAAGGAGCCATTACCTTAAAGGTAGCTTTAATGAGCAATTACGGTACCGCGATTAATTCCGGTAAAAACTTCGTTCGTGTTGTCGCTTCCAAAGTTGACTCACTAGCACCGTAGCGGAGTGATGAGCAACTTTCCTTTCCATCTCTTTGCGAAATAAAGCTTAGATCTAGATGAAACGTGGAGGTTTGTGATTGACGGTTTTGAAATCCACCAACACCGTTTTCTTTGTTTTCGAATCAAAGAAGAGGAAGGAAGCTTTGAAATTTGTTCTTTCTCACCCACTAAGCCTTGAGCTTCTTTTCTTGAAGCAAAAGAAGAGAAGAAAGAAGAACGAGGGAGATGAACTCGCGAGCAGGGAGGCAGCGTTTTCTTTACTCTATTTCTGTTTTCCTTTGTTTTTTCTTTCTTTCTTTTTCCTTCCTTTCCTTTTCTTTCTTTTTCCTTTTCTTTATATATATATATATATATATATATAAAATAACTAGATATTTATCAAAATTATCATTTCACCCATAACTTCTCAAACTACTTTTTTAGAAAAATATCTTCTCTCTCCGCAATTCATCGTAAATCAATAAAATTATTCCTCGACGAATAAACTTAATCGGGGCACCAAAAATATATTTCTGACATTAAACTCACAAAATATTAATAACTTGGCTAAAAAAGCCTCAGAGTTCAACATAAAAGCACACCAAAATACAATAATTACAAATTAAAACCAAGGGTCTTACAGTTAAGGTTTATATTTTAAGGAAGGGATTTAAACCTGACTACTGGTATTGGACATCTCATGGAGAAAGTGATCTAGAGTTGCATGTAGAAATTAAAAGAAAAAAATCTGCACAAGAGCGACATAACAATCATTTTTATAGATTTGAGAGCATGGTTTTGTAAGAGCAAAGGTGCACCTAAGAGGGGGG
>NC_021163.2:34575282-34592062 GCF_000331145.2 Cicer arietinum | reverse complement strand
GGGGGGTGAATGGTAGAAAAATAACGAACACATCGATATTAACCTGGTTCCCCTTATGACCAAGGGTACATTCAGTCCTCTTACACACTAGAAGAGATTTTTCCACTATTGTTAGAATATGTACAAATCTCATCCTAGAATCTCTGCTACAAACTTCTAACACACTTCCTAAGATAGCACACCACTATCTTAGATTATAATATTTAAAGAAAGTACACCACTTTCTTTAAATACAATACAATAACTTTAATGATTTTTCAACAAATGTTCTTGATTAAGAATAAGAGTATAACAGTTGTACGATGATATCAATTCAATATTATTTCAAATATACTAGAGAACATTTCTCAATGATATGAAAATGTATTCCAAGTACTTGAAATATGAAAAATAACTTTGAGAATATTTCAGAAAATTGTTCAAGTTGTTCAAATTTTGATCGTAGGATTGATGCATTTAAAACTGAAGCTATGGGGTATTTATACTCCATAGAAATCAATTTAGATGAGTGGCCATCGTTCCTAGAGGTTTGATATACATATGCAATGATCCAAAACCATTTCAGAATTAAAAAATTGCGTTGCTTCACAGTTGTATTGGTACTCAGCTACAACTTGTGTGTAGTCGAATACACATCTGTAACGTTCAGTTTTTATTCAAAATTTCAACATTTTATTTGAATAGGAAACCTTGTATTTGAAAACAACTGAGTGAATTTTTCCACTGACTTGTTGCTGTATTTGATTACAAGAAGTTTTATAATGTAAAGGTACATGATACAATATACCTTTAATGTGTATTTTCTTATATACCTTTGATGTAAAGTTTTATAATGTGTATTTTCTTATATTTCAAATACACATGAGAACCTTTCATTTTATCATATGCATCAAAAGGATTCTCAAAGTGTCAAAAATGCATTGACAATGTTTGAAAATAAAGTTTTTGACAAAATTCAATGTTGTATTCAACTATAGCAAGTTGTAGCAGAATACAAGTGATAAGTTAGTAGCCAAAACTAAACATCTGTAGTCGACTATGAGGTGGTGTAGTTGAATACAAGTGCTAAGTCATTAGCTAAAACTAAACATCTGTATTCGACTATGAGATGGTGTAGTCGAATACAAGTGCAAATTCAGTAGCTAACACTGCACATTAGTATCTGTTTGACCGTAGTTGACTTTGATTATTTGACTTCTTTTTTATCTTTCAACTTGATCCGGTTCCTTGGGTTTTGTCTTCATAAAAAACATAAGTGTTTTTCATTCTCCCCCTTTTTTGATTATGTCAAAATCTTGTTATTTGCTGAGACTTCAACGCGTTTGAAAGTTTTAAATTTTCTCCCCCGTAATACATGCGTACTCCCCCGTTGAACTTGAGTTCATGTCATCATATTTTAAAATTTTTGAAGACCTACAAATTTTTTTGACAACAAGATACCAATTTTCTCCCCTTTTGACTTGATAAAAAAGAACGAAAAATAGAAAATGCAATCCAAGCATGCAAGTACTATATAGGAAAAGACATTACATAAGGTAGGGAATAAAAACATCACATAATTAAAAATTGAACCATGTTCAAATGGTAGAGCACAATATAAAACTTGGATCATAGAGTGTCAACTAAAAACATTAGAAAGCAATAGAAAGACAAACAGACTACATCAAATAGATTTTCAGTATTGAACTACATGTCATCATTCGGTGGGAGGTGAAGGTGGTCATTTTGACAGATAAGCCATTAAGTTCATGCAACAAGGTTTCATGGTTGTGGGCAATAGTGGTCTCCATGGTTTGAAAGCGTGTGTTAATGGAGGTGTCCATGTTATGAAATTGGGTAGTGATGAATGTTTGTAAAGAGTTAAGTTTGTCCATGACCATGCGATTTGAAATATGATCATCATCAGATTCCGTTTCTTCTATGTCTTCTTCCTCTTAGGCAGCAATAGAAGGTTGGCCAAGATAACCTTTATGGACATAGGTCTGAAGTTGTTCATTCCACATTATTTGCATACTTAGAAGCACACTCAAATTGAGCAGTTTGTCCTTGGATGGTTTATACATTACTTTCCCAAAAAAATCCACTTTAAAGCGATCCAAGATTCTAGTGACTTCCTTTGCATAAGGTAAACAATAGCATCCTTAGAACCAAATAGGACAGTGCGAACAAAATAAGACCAGTTGAATGGACATCCTTCGAACATGAAAAACATAATCTGTAACTAAGAAATTAAGAACCATAATATAACTAAGAAAGTAATGCAAGAGTATGTAGTCAACGGTTATATTTCCAACTCCGTATTACTGCCTAGCAAATTCAGAACTAGTTTATGTCCTTTTTCGTACAATGGCGTCTTTGTCAAATTGACACAATGAGACATAAGCATCATATTTTGTGATATTTACCCAATCACATAATTTTCCGTGCCTAAATTTCTCACCTTCAAATGGAAGCTGCAATATTTTTCCAAATGTTTGAGTATCTAACTCAATGGACTTTCCTTTTATCTGAGATACTAACTTAGACCCTTCTTTCTTGAGATTACAGTAAAATACCATAACTAAATCAAGATAGATAAGGTTGTTATAGCCAATGAACTCTTCTAAATATTGTTCCCTAAGTAACTCAGGAAACTTAAAAGCAGAAAAGGAATCAAGAGCACCATACTTAGGAGTGATGATCCTTTTGTCGGAGTAGTATGTGCAGAACTGGTTGATTTCTTCCGGTGAGTGAAGCAAGCGAGATAAATCTGCCAAATTATCAGTTATAGCCCTCCTTTTGGAATCATTTTGGAAGGACCCACTAAAGCATGCTTGGTTCTTGATCCTTTTTTGCGAGCATCCCTGGTGATAACGAAGGTTTTCGAATTTGGGAGAATAAATGGGGTTTTGGGTTTGAGAAATTTGATTTTGAAGTGATAGTTGTGAGTTTAGAGTGATATTAGATGCAATGTATGTTGGTATAGTAGTTGGGTAACTATTGCAAGTAATGGAAACGGAGAAGGTTGTATTCGGCTATTGAAAATGTAAAAAGTAACCTAAAAACGTGAAAAAGCTTTTATATATTGGGAAAAAACGAGAATCTGTATTAAAACTACACATTAGTTGTATTCAAATACAGATTGTTCTAAAAACATGTATTCGACTACACATGAGTTGTATTTGAATACATGATTTTCTGGAAACATGTATTCGAATACATATAATGTGTATTCGGCTACGATATCAAAATTTTGTTTTTAAAACGAATTTTTCACTAAAAGACGACATGTAGAGCAAATATTCATATTAATAAAACCTATAAACATCAAAGAATCAATTTTATCAACATATCAAGTAAATATTTGAGATCTTGAAGAGAAATGACTTACAAAGTCTAGATACCTTGCGTTAGAGATTGTTTTCATTTAAAATGTCAAATTCTCTTCGTATATTGTAGAATGAGTCTTTAGGTAGTGGCTTTGTGAAGATATATGCTAGTTGATTATGTGTATCCACAAATGTTACTTCAACATTGCCTTTGAGCTCATGATCTCTGAGAAAGTGATGACGTATATCAATGTGTTTAGTTCGAGAGTGCATGATTGGGTTATTCGAGATATTGATTGCACTGGTATTGTCACATCTTAGTGGGATGCATCCAAGATCAAGTCCATAGTCATATAATTGCTACTTAAGCCATATAATATGTGCACAACAAATTTCTACTGCAATGTATTCTGCTTCTGCAGTGCTTAGGGCCACACAAGCTTGCTTTTTACAAGATCATAATACTAATGCATTACCTAATATATGGCAAGTGCCACTTGTGATTTTTCGATCTGTTTTGCATCCTGCATAGTCAGAATCCTAATAACCAACTAGACTGCATATGCTACCTTTTGGATATCATAATCCAACATTAGGTGTTCCTTTCAAATATTTCATAATTCTCTTTACTACTACAAGATGTGATTCTTTAGGATTTGCCTGAAATCTTGCACATAAACATACACTAAATATAATATCTGGTCGGCTGGCCGTTATATAAAAGAGAACCAATCATACCTCGATACTTTGATATGTCTATTGAAGTACTAGATTCATCTTTAACTACATAGGTTTAGGAGCCCATATGAGTTGTCCTTTCTTTGTTGATGTCCATCTCAAATATTTTTAACAATTCCTTGCAATATTTTTCTTGATTTATGAAGATTCCATTCTTGGGTTGCTTGATGTGGAGTCCAAGAAAATAATTTAACTTTCCCATCATAGACATTTCAAATTCTCCTTGCATCATTAATGAGAATTCTTCACATATTTCATTATTAGTTGATCCAAATATGATATCATCAATGTAGATTTGAACCAGCAAAGTGTGATCATTAGTTTTTATAATGAATAATGTCTTATCAACTTTACCCTTTTCAAACCCTCGTTCACATAAGAAGTTATTTAGCCTATCATACCAAGCTCTTGGAGGTTGTTTCAAACCGTAAAGAGTTTTCTTTAATTTGAAAACATGTGAAGGATTCTTGAAATCTTCAAAGCTGGGTGGTTGTTTGACATATACTTCTTCATTAATGTAGCCATTGAGAAAAGCACTCTTGACATCCATCTGAAACAATTCCAAATTCATAGAACAAGCATACGCAAGTAATAACTGAATTGCTTCTAACCTTTCTACCGGAGCAAATATTTCACCAAAGTCAATCCCTTCTTCTTGATTGTATCCTTGAGCAACCAACCTTGCCTTGTTTCGAACAACTATACCGTTTTCATCTAGTTTATTTTTAAACACCCATTTGGTATCAATGATGTACTTTTTCCAAGATTAGGGACAAGTTCCCTGTAACAGCCCTTTTTAAAATAAAAAAAACAAATTCAAATTCATAAACAAAGAAATACTTTTGGATCAAAATAATTAAGTTGTAACACAAATGACAAAAGTCAACAATATTTACAACACAACGGAAATTATTTTTGGGATAAAAATCCAAAGTATTTTAAACAGGAAAAATACACCGGGACTATGAGACCGATCAGACATAGCTCATACCCTTGGGGTATTCTCGGTAGACACCTGTACAAAAGCACTACCCCAATAATTTTAACTTTCCCACGTCACATCAAAAAGTGGTACAAGGACCCATCAAAATAAAGCCAAGCTGACAATATAAGGCATAGGTACAGTCATCCAAAATGAAATAAATACAACCATAAAAGAAAGACATTTTGCCTCTATACAGCTATCTGATATGATAATGCTACAAAAACTATACAATCCAGGTGATCTCCATGCTTTCCTCTAGATCCTCCTGACACAACTTCGGTCAGGTATGTCTAACTACCTTTCCATCTCTAGGGTACTAACGTTAGGATGATCCTGGTTCTCATCTAAGGGCAAATACCAGATTTTCACAATAATTGTAAAGGTCACCAACCAAAATTAACAAATATCACATATTTCAATTAAGCATACACTTCGAAAGGGTTTTCATATATCAAACATGCATAAACAAGTTGAAAAATGAAGTTTTTAACAAAACTGAATTGTCGTATTCAAATACAGCATCCTTGTATTCGAGTACAATGCTAATTCATAAGTCAGTAGCAAAATCTGCACAACTGTATTCGACTACAACATCCTCGTAGCCAAATACGAGTGTGAAGCCAGTGAAAAATCCTGTAGCCAAATACAAGTGTGAAGCCACAGTAGCAAAAATTGAATATCTGCATTCGAATACAACATCTTGTATTCGAATACAAGGCTGAAATTTCACTAAAAACTGAACGTTTCACATATGTATCCAACTACACACTGCTTGTAGCCGAATACAATTGCTAAAATTTGCATATTTCAGTCTCGAAAATGTTTTGAAATCATTCAACACTTACCACACAAAGTCAATCAATGACACTCATCAATTACGACACAATCACAAACAACAACCCAGTATATATATACAATCATCACAGTATATCAAACATGACTCGTGTACCAAACACCTTAATGCAATGCGTATATGCCAAAATGTATGATTCCGGAATTGCCAAACCAAAACCCTCCTCGAAGGGGCGTAAATCATAATTGTACAGCCTCTCACAGACCAGTACTAATTACCAAGGTGCAATCTTTCACAGATCAACACGATTTTCTAGAGTGCAATCGCTCACATATCAGCACATCCTAGAGTGCAGCCTCTCACATACCATCACTAATTACCAAGGTGCAATCTCTAACAGATCAGCACGACACGATAATCCCCGTAAGGATAAGATGAACCAACAGGTTACATGGCATTATCTCGTGACCCATCATGATCACCATATACTATGAAATGCATAAGCATACTCTGACTCTTTTCACCACAATCATTAAGTAAATGCAGCTATTAAAAGATTCTCAATTTTTAATATTAATTTAACACTAACGATTTTTCAAACTTATCACAGAGTATACTCAAAACAGATTTCCCACAATAAAATTCATAAAGCACATATTATCAGTTATGAATACACAATCACATCAAAACTTAACCACCACAACAACATTAATATATCAGAGTTCTCCCCACCGCTAACTTGGTGCCAACAGTCTCGATTCCTTTTCGAAAATAAAGAAGCTAACTACAGAAACATAAATATTTATAATAATTTGTTCACAATAAAATTAATCCAACCACAACAAAATTCCCAAAATTAAATTTTTCTCACACACCAAACTTTTAAAACCAAATAATCTATATTATTTAGTTAAAACTAAATAAAACAAATATTTCCCAAATCTCACATACACACAATCGACTATTAAAGCACCGAAATTTTTGAGTTAATAAAATACTCTAAATTTTTTTCTTTTTAAACTCAGTTCAAGAGTAATTAAAAGAGTAATATTTTAAACTCTAACCATTTTTAATTTCAATCTATCTTTTTGCTCAAACTCTTTAACTTAGTTAAAATTTTAACTTTTTCACAACTTTAACAGCTATAAATTATCTTATAAAATTTCAAACTTCAGTTCAAACTCGTTTATTTGAAAATAACTCGTTACGTAACTCAAACACATCAAATTTAATTACCGCCAATTCACACCAAAGTCAATCAATTCCACAACACACATATAGCACCTCAATTAATTATAATCGGGGGGCTCCAAAAAGTTATTTTTGGCATTAAACTCACAAAATACCAATAAAATTAGCTAAAAAAATCTCAGAAATTCAATAAAAATACACCAAAATTCAAAAATTACAAATTAAAACTAGGGGTCTTATATTCCCACACTTTGCTTCTTTCAAATTGGTTTAGTTCTTCTTTTATGGCAAGCATCTATTGATCATCTTTAAGTGCTTCACCGATCTTGGAGGGCTCTATTTGAGAAACAAATGTCATATTCAAACAAGCATCTTGGAGTTTGAGCCTTGTAGTAACTCATTTGTTGATACCACCTATAATGTTGTCACTGGGGTGATCTCTATGGGTTCTCCATTCCTAAGGAAGATTATCATTTTGATCTTGCTGCTCAATGTTGACTTCATTCTCTTGAATTGGTTGATCATCTTCATTATCATTACTTATATCATCACTTATAAAATCGTCATCATCATAAGAGACAATTTTGTCCTCTTTCAAGGGGTTAGATTCCTCAAATGATACATGCATAGATTTTTCAACTAACAGAGTTCTCTTATTGAAAATTCTAAAAGCTTTACTAGATAATGAGTAACCAATGAAGATACTTTCATCGACTTTTTCATCGAATTTTCCAAGGTTATCCTTACCATTATTTAGCAAAAACATTTACATCTAAATATGTGAAACTGAGAGATATTGGGTTTTCTACCTTTGTAGAGTTCATATGGAGTCTTCTTTAATATTGATCAAATTATGACTCAGTTGGATACATAACAAGTTGTACTTCCAACATCTGCCAGAATATTTTGGTAAACTTGAGTCGTTTACCATGGTCCTTGCAAGTTTCTACCATTTTGTCGATGTGTTCTTGGTGCAGAAAATTTATGAAAGATTCCATTTTCTTCACAAAATTCTACAAAATAAGCATTTTGAAATTCTCCTCCATTATCACTTCTTATTGATACAATTTTGGTTGCTTGTTCATTTTGGATTAGTTTGGTATAATTCTTAAATGCTTTAAAAGCTTTATTTTTATTTATCAAAAAATAAGGTCCAAATAAACCTTGAGTAATCATCAACAATTAGTAGTTTGTATGAATTTCCACCAAGAATTTTAGTTCTTGATGGACCAAATAAGTCCATATGTATCAATTAAAGTGTTTTTGAGGTTGATATAATATTCTCGAGTTTAAAGGAAACCTAAGTTTGCTTACCCTTCTGACAAGCATCATATAATTTATCCTTTATAAATTTCATCTTTGGTAAGCCTACAACAAGATCATGCTTGACTAACTTGTTTAAATGATCCATATGGATATGTGTAAATCTTTTATGGCATAGCCATGCATCATTGTTGTCACTCACTAAAAGACATTTCATTTTTAAGGATAAATCTTCAAGATTAATTATAAAAATGTTTTTAAAACGCTTACCAACAAACTGAATTTCATTTGATACCTCGCTTCAGATAATGCGTTTATCTTTGTTGAAAGTTGTTTTCTAACCCTTGTCGCAAAGTTGGCTAATACTAATACGATTGTGCTTTAATCCCTCAACATATAGAACATATTCAGTTGAAGGAGATGGGGCTGCACCAACTTTTCCAATGCCCAAAATTTTTCCTTTGTTGTTATCTCCATAGATCACATAACCTTTTGATTGACGAGTTATAGCTGAAAACTTTGTTTTGTCACCAGTCATGTATGTTGAGCATCCATTATCCAAGTACCACATATTAGAGGTACTTTGTTTGCATACCTACAAAAGAAGATCACGATTTGTTAGATACCCAAAGTGCTTTGGGTCCTTGAGGATTAGTACATTTCTTGACCCACACATAATACCCATTTGGAACACCAAAGTTTCTAAACTAACAAGCATTAAGTGTGTGGCCATTTAGACCACAATAAAAGCATGTAAGAGTAGATTTCCTTCTATATGTATGTATATGAGATTTCTTTTGAGTAATTTTCAACTTATGATAATGATCTCTTTGCATAATTATAACTTTCTCTTTGTTGGATTGATCACTTGCTTTAACAAAGATGGTTTTATTTATACTTGGTTTATCAAATTTCGAGTTACCAAGCCCACTCTTTTCATTTGAATATTTTTGCATATTTAGAACATTTTCAAATCAAACTTGTCCCTTTTCATATTATTCAATTACTCTATTTAAATGGACAATTTTGAAAGAAAGAAAATCACACTTATTGCATGTACAACTCTGTTTTAAATTTTCAAAATCTTTTTCCATAGTGTCAAGTTTTTTCTTGAACAGATGAAATTTGTTTCTTTTGAGTTGACACTATGTTGAACATATTTTTACATTCCATAAGTAGTTCTTTAATGGCATTTTGAGCATCATTATATTCAATAATCATTTCACTATTAGTCTCATTATTATGAGGAGAGTCTTTGTTACTAATCTCTTTTTCTTCGTTGGATTGATGTGATGCCATCAAGGCAACATTTGCACATTCATCACTTTCTGAATTCAAAGATGAACTGACTTCATTGTCCTCCGATGCTATATAAGTCTTTTTGAATTCTTTCTCTTTGAGAGCATTTTTCTTGATAATGTTTGGACACTTTGCCTTTATGTGTCCTTGCTTACCACACTCAAAGCAAGTTAAGTTTTGGCTTGAAGTGGAAACATCCTTCTTTCTGAAACTTTTCCTTTTAAACATTTTATCGTTTTTAAGGGAACTTACCAAATTTCATTACGAGGAAAGTGATGTTTTCATCTCCATTTGAATTCTCATCATTGATTTTTTCTTTTGACCCTGCTTTCAAGGCAATACTATTTTTCTTCTTTTCTTGAATTTCATTCTTTTCTAGCCTTCCAAGTTCAATTTCATGTTCTTGAAGTTTTCCGAAAAGTGCAGACAGAGACATCTTTGATAGGATTTTCTTTTCAGAAATTGTCGTTACTTTCGGTTGCCAAGCCCTTGTTAATGATCTTAACACTTTAAGGTTCAATTCATCATTAGTGAAGATTTTTCCAAGTGCCGACAAGTGGTTGGTCAGATGAGAAAATCTTTTCTTTAAGTTCAGAATAGATTCTCCGGACTGCATTCGAAATAATTTATACTCTTGAGATAATATATTGAGTTTATAACGTTTTACCTCTATATTTCCTTCATGAGTTACTTCAAGAGTATCCCACATTTCTTTATCAGTTTTGCAATGTGACACACGAAAGAATTCATCCATTCTAAGTGTTGATTGTAACATGTTTTTGGCCTTCTTATCAAACAACACTTTCATTTTGTCATCATATGTCCATGAGGCTTTTATCTTTGTTTCTTCTTTATTGCCGATGACTGTTTTTGGAACATAGTGATCATTTTCTACTGCATCCCAAATATCATCTCCTTATGCCTCAAGATATGCATACATACGTATCTTCCAAAAGTCATAGTCTTCTCCAACGAAGCAAGGTAGTTTATTGCTACTACCACCATCTCTAAAAATTGGTTTGTATAGAAGCCATGAATAAGGATTGAGGAGCAAATTACTGGAACCTGCTTTGATACCACTTATAAGAATAGAGGTGCACCTAAGAGGGGGGGGGGGGTGAATTAGGTGTTTAGAAATTTTTTTGTTTATAGAGATTTAGTGATCAATTTTTCTAATTAGGATAGTGTATAGCAAAAAGTAAATGGCAAAAAATAACGAACATAGCGATATTATCCTTGTTCCCTATATGACCAAGGGTACATCAAATCCTCTTGCACACTACAAGAGATTTTTCCACTATTGTTATAATATGTACAAATCACACCCTAGGATCTCTGCTACAAACATCTAGCACACTTCCTAAGATAGCACACCACTATCTTAGATTAGAATACTTAAAGAAAGTACAATACAATAACATTAATGAATTTTCAGCAAATGTTCTTGACTAAGAATAAGAGTATAACAGTTGTATAATAATATCAATCTAATATTATTTCAGGTATACTAGAGAACCTTTCTCAATGATATGAAAATGAAAGATGATAAATAACTTTGAGAATATTTCAGAAAATTGTTCAAAGTTCTTTAAAGTTTGGTCGTAGGATTGATGCGTTTAAAACTGAAGCTATGGGATATTTATACTAGATATACATCACTTCAGATCAGTGACCATCGTTCCTAGAGGCCTTATGAACAAATGGAATGATCCAAAACAATTTCAGAATTGAAAAATTGCATTGTTTCGCAGTTGTATTTGGCTACAGTTTGTGTGTAGTCGAATACACCTCTGTAACGTTCAGTTTTTATTCAAAATTTCAACATTGTATTCGAATACGAAACTTTATATTCGAATACAACTGTGTAAATTTTTCCACTAACTTGTTGTTGTATTCGGCTAAACCAGGTGGTAGTCGAATACAAATGTGCAGTCTTAGCTACTGACTTAGCACTTGTATACGACTACACCTTCTCGTAGTCGAAGACATATGTTCAATTTTAGCTACTGACATATCACTTGTATTCGGGTACACCACCTCGTAGTCGAATACAAATGTTCAGTTTTAGCTACTGATTTATTACTTGTATTCCGCTACAACTTGTTGTAGTCGAATACAACATTGAATTTTGTCAAACACTTTATTTTCAAACATTGTTCATGCATTTTTGAAACTTTGAAATTCCTTTTGATGCATATGATAAAATGAAATATTCTCACGTGCATTTGAAATATAAGAATATTAGATTGCATCATGTACTTTTACATTATAAAACTTCTAGTATGTTTAACCATAGTTGACTTTGATTATTTGACTTCTTTTTTATCTTGCAACTTGATCACGTTCCTTGGGCTTTGTCTTCATAAAAAACATAAGTGTTTTACAGGTTTATGATGCTATTTGTGACACCCTAAACCCCAAAAAAAATTATTTTTATTTCTAAACAATGAAATTATTTCGAAACAAATAAATAAATATAAACTTTCAAACATTTTTTTAAGGTAAAAAGTATCACATAATCACGAACACGTCGAATAAATTCAAAGGTTCCATCAAACTTAACAACTTGAAATCACAATATCCGACAACAAATATTTTTAGAAGTCCACATACTTATGTGTTAAATTAAGTGCAAATGTGGTCCCAACCCGATGTCACTATCAGAGCGGGAATTCCCAAAATAAAAATACTCAAAATAACATCAACACAATGCATAATAATAAAGGTAACCAAGACATAATGGCTTCCGCCTCTCCTGATGGTACTAGTCATCACATGCAACTTACATCTCGTCTGCGTCCATCGCAAACGCCAAACACAAACAACGAGGGGTGAGTATCGAAATTATGTAACAATATAAAATACACGAGGAGAACATGCAAACAATCAAATTATCACAACCTCAAAAGCAGTCAAGTGTATAATATCAATGGTTCATCAAATTCATCCACAATAAGACAATCACAATGATGAAATGTTATGCATGCCCTATACTCTACACTTCATCATTTGGTACCATTCTACTCTGAAGTACTTGGTTAGGAGGCCTAATACTATGTCACTACAAGAGTGGACAGACAATTCATGAATGGCCAAGTCCTCATAGATCCCCTCAACTCAACCCGAGACACATATACGCGACGGTCGGGGTACTCTTGTGTTGCACGGTAGCTCTCGGCCTTAGGGAATAACCCACTAATCCACTTAGGAATTCCCCACTAGAGGTACCCCCAAGGTCTATCAGTCTTACCTTACAGTTCGATTGTATCCCTCCACGATCAGACTCATTTAGTTGTACTTCCCTGAATCACTAGGTTTGTGAAACCATCCCTATATGATAAAAAAATAGTTCTAACTCCAAAATCACAACTCAACAAATTTTAGTTTGACTTCACAACATTCATCATTATGTATATATATCAGTCAATCACAATTAAATCCAATATTCTGCTTTGCACTATTCACAATATCAATCACAACTAAAAGGTCAAACAGTGGCATATTCAAGTGATATCACAATTTCATTCAAGTAGCAAGAATACTCCAGTACATATCATTCACATAGTAACAATCAACATAATATTCATAAAATCAGACGGCATACAATCTTGATATAAATAATTTCACGGCAATTCTATAGGTTACTAAATTATATTTTAATCCTCACTATTACCATTCACATTTAATTAATTAATTATTATTACTCAATAGGGATCAATCGTACGTAGTAAGCCCCGAATGAACACCTGGGAATTTCAATATTCCCGTTCATCTCACGTTATTTATACTCATAAAATCGAACCTCATCTCGTGGTTTTCAATTTCTTAACTTTCTTCTATATATATATATATATATATATATATATATATATTGTATTACTTATCCTATTGTACTAACAAAACATATATTATTATAAAAGCTAATTGATGGAATTAGTGAAACATACCTTATATGATTTGGTATTGAAATTGGAATTTGAAATTGGAATTGTGATTGGAGCTTGAAATTGGAATTGGAATTGTGATTGGAATTGGAAATTGGATCCAAATGGGAATCTGGTGAAATTGGAAGTGAATTTGGAATGCGGCTGTGATTGAATTTGCAATCCGGCTAATGGAAATGCAAATCCTAATTTTGCTGAAATTGGAATGCGGCTCCTATGCGATACTCTCTGATTGGGATGCGGCTTGGTTGTTTGGAAAGCTATATATACACTACATAATAGCCTAAGTTATTATAATAATAATAATAATAATAATAATAATAATAATAATAATTATTATTATTATTATTATTATTATTATTATAATAACTTAGGCTATTATGTAGTGTATATATAGCTTTCCAAACAACCAAGCCGCATCCCAATCAGAGAGTATCGCATAGGAGCCGCATTCCAATTTCAGCAAAATTAGGATTTGCATTTCCATTAGCCGGATTGCAAATTCAATCACAGCCGCATTCCAAATTCACTTCCAATTTCACCAGATTCCCATTTGGATCCAATTTCCAATTCCAATCACAATTCCAATTCCAATTATCAATTACTACAGCAAACACACAGACACACCTAAAGAAATTAGAACACATATTAACACTCATATAAAAAAAATAGTATCGTATCATTATACTATTTAAAATAAGATAATGAGAAATTGGGGTGTAACATTTCTCCCCCTGTTGAAGAAAATTTCGTCCTCGAAATTTACCTGACGGAAACAGTTTTGGATAAGAATCACGCATCTGGCTTTCGACCTCCCACGTAGCACTTTCACCAGTAGCACCTCCCCAGACAACCTTAACCAATGAAATCGTCTTACCCCTTAATTCTTTGGTCTTTTGGTCCTCAATCCGTACCAATAAGGTTTCAAAAGTTAGATTCTCTTTTATTTGGACCTTGTCTGACTCAATCACGTGTGAGGGATCGAAAATGTACTTGCGAAGTTGAGACACATGAAAGACACTATGAAGATTAGAAAGAGACAGAGGCAACGCGATCTGGTATGCTACGTTACCGACACGTTTGAGAATTTGTTAAGGTCCTATAAACCGAGGTGTAAGCTTTCGCATTTTTAATGCCCGACCAACCCCAGTTGTTGGAGTAAATCTCAGAAATACATGATCACCTTCTTGAAATTCGAGGTTTTTCTTTCTTTTATCATGGTAACTCTTTTGCCTACTTTGAGATGCTCTCATCTTTTCCTGAATCATTTTTACTTTATCAGTAGTTTGTTGAACAATCTCAGGTCCTAACACAAGGTTATCACCCGTCTCAAACCAACACAGAGAGGTCCTACATCTTCTCCCATACAACGCCTCAAAAGGGGCTATTCCAATTCTAGAGTGGAAACTATTGTTATAGGTGAACTCTATAAGTGGCAAAAAGCTATCCCAACTTCCATTTTGTTCCAACACACAAGCTCTCAACAAGTCTTCTAGGGATTGATTGGTTCGCTCAGTCTGACCATCTGTTTGTGGGTGGTTGGCTGAACTCATCCTAAGGTTCGTACCTAAAGCGCTTTGTAAACATTGCCAAAACTTAGAGGTAAACCTAGGGTCTCTGTGACTTGATGGGATTCCATGCAACTTCACAATTTCCTTTATGTATATTTCAGCTAACCTTTCCATAGAATAAGTTATGTTTAGCGGAATAAAGTGAGCAGATTTAGTTAATCTATCCACAATAACCCAAATACTATCGTACCTTTTTGGAGTTCGAGGTAAGCCTACAACAAAGTCCATAGAGATGCTATCCCACTTCCATTTGGGAATACTCAACGGTTGCATCAAACCTGAAGGTTTTTGGTGTTCTACCTTAGATTTTTGACAGATAAAACAAGCATACACAAACTCAACGACATCTTTTTTCATTTTAGGCCACCAAAATATCTTCTTGAGGTCCTTATACATCTTTGTGGCTCCAGGGTGAATACTTAGACGACTTTTATGTCCTTCCTGTAAGATCATCTTTCTTAACTCCTCTACATCGGGAACACAAATTCTCTCCTTAAATCTCAAAATTTCGTCCACACCTATTTTAAAGTCAGGTTCTCTCCCTTGGTCAATCAACTGTAACTTATCTAAAAGGTATAAATCCAATTTCTGGTTCTTTTCAATCTCTTCCAATAGTCCACTAGTTACCTTCAGCATTCCCAATTTAATACTTTTTGGTGTCACTTCACAAACTAAACTAAGGTCTCTAAATTGTTCCAACAACTCACTATGCTTAACCATTAAGGCGGACACACTCAAAGTCTTCCTACTCAAGGCATCAGCCACTACATTGGCCTTTCTAGGATGATAGTTAAGCTCAAAATCAAAATCAAAATCAAAATCAAAATCTTTAAGAAATTTCATCCACCTACGTTGTCTCATGTTCAACTCCTTCTGATCAAAAAGATACTTAAGGCTCTTATGGTCACTAAAAACCTCAAATCTAGATCCATATAATAATGTCTCCACATCTTAAGTACAAAGACAACTGCTGCTAGTTCTAAGTCATGGGTAGGATAGTTCCTCTCATGAATCTTCAGTTGCCTAGAAGCATATGCTACCACCTTCCCATCCTGCATAAGTACTCAACCTAATCCAGAACCACACGCATCATAATATACTACAAAGGGTTCACTTAGGTTAGGTAGTACTAAGATCGGTGCAGAGGTCAATCGTTTCTTAAGCTCTTGGAAACTATTCTCACAATGAGTATCCCACACGAACAATTCCCCTTTTCGGGTCAACTTAGTTAAAGGTAAGGCCAACTTGGAGAATCCTTCTATGAACCTACGATAATAACCTGTCAATCCTAGGAAACTTCTAATCTCAGTTACTAACTTAGGTGCTTTCCATTCTAATACACTCTCCACCTTGGCAGGATCAACAACTATTCCACTTCTTGAGATTACATGTCATAGGAAACTTACTTCTTCTAACCAAAATTTACACTTAGACAACTTGGAGAATCCTTCTATGAACCTACGATAATAACCTGTCAATCCTAGGAAACTTCTAATCTCAGTTACTGACTTAGGGGCTTTCCATTCTAATACACTCTCCACCTTGGCAGGATCAACAACTATTCCACTTCTTGAGATTACATGTCATAGGAAACTTACTTCTTCTAACCAAAATTTACACTTAGACAACTTGGAGAATCCTTCTATGAACCTACGATAATAACCTGTCAATCCTAGGAAACTTCTAAT
>NC_021163.2:34562967-34574782 GCF_000331145.2 Cicer arietinum | reverse complement strand
AGCCAAAATCCAAAACATATAAAATACATAAAGTGTACTTTAAAATTATGGGTCTTACACCTTGGATCAAGTTGTCTTTCTCAAACGCTCCTACACCACTGAGGGCAAAGACTCTTCCATTGGATTTAGGTCGGCTGGCTTGAGAACTCTGGTTTCCAGGTTGTGGAGTCTTCCTTGGGTAGGGGCATGTGGTGCTAATGTGGCCTTGTTGTTGACAATTAAAACAAGTAATTCCAGCATCTCTACATTCATATGCCCTGTGACCCTGTTTACCACACATGTGACATCGGATAGGAGTAGTTCGATCACCATTATTACCATTGTTGTTGCTCGAGACTTGACTCTTGTTGTTACTATTTCCGTTACTAACTCCTCGTCCATTGGGGTTTTCTCTACCACTACCATCACTATGACTGTTTCCATTTCCTTTTCCGTTACCACTACTACCTCCTTTTTCAGCTCAAAAACTATATTGTTGATAATTCTGACGGCTTCCAGATTGACTAGGAGGAAAAGGGTAAGGTTTTCCTCTATTATGCTGCATAGGTCTCTTGTCCTTCATGGTACTAGTATTTCGATAATGTGCCTTTTCAGCACGACTATCCTCATCATAAATCCTACTCTTATTCACTAGGGTAGGAAAGTCACGGATCTCTTGCATTCCAACCTGTTTCTTGCTCTCTGGTCTGAGTCCCATTTCAAACTTGATGCACTTAGACTTTTCTCCTGCCTCTCCAACATAGAGTGGATAGTACCTGGATAGTTCCTCGAACTTAGCAGCATACTCCGCTACCGACATATTCCCCTGTTCCAATTTAACAAATTCCATCTCCTTTCTATTACGGATATCTTCAGGGAAATACTTAATTAGAAACATGTTCTTGAATATAGCTCAAGTAATTGCAGTCCCTGGATTATCTAAATGTTGGCGCGCATTATCCCACCATTGTTAAGCTTCCTCCGTCAACATAAAGGTACCAAGATGCACTTTCTGACTTTCGGGACATGCCACTCCTCTGAAAATTTTCTCAACTTCTTGCAACCACTTTTGAGCCCCATCAGGATTATAGTGACCTTCGAACGATGGAGGGTTAGCCTTGTGGAATCGATCCATCACCATGAACTCATTTATTTGCACATTTCCTTGGCCACCACTGCAGCTAGTAGCTTGAGCAGCAATTTGTGCAGCTTGAGTAGTAGCTTGTGCAGTGGCTTGAGATTCAACCAAAGCTTGGAGAGCTTGTACAGTAACTCCTGCCATGGACTCTAGAGCCTCATCAATCGCATCATCATTCCTTCCACTAGCCATCACTACCTACATCAATTAGATAAGCTAATCGAACATAGTGAGACACTTAGGGAAGTGAGAAACTAACTTAGTTCTACAACACTAACACAATAATGACCATAACCACAAAACACATAACAGAGTACACAAGGAAACATAGAGAACACATAACACATTTACGGTCTAATTGGACAGACCAGCTCTGATACCACTAATGTGACACCCTAAACCCCAAAAAAAATTATTTTTATTTCTAAACAATGAAATTATTTCGAAACAAATAAATAAATATAAACTTTCAAACATTTTTTTAAGGTAAAAAGTATCACATAATCACGAACACGTCGAATAAATTCAAAGGTTCCATCAAACTTAACAACTTGAAATCACAATATCCGACAACAAATCTTTTTAGAAGTACACATATGTGTTAAATTAAGTGCAAATGTGGTCCCAACCCGATGTTACTATCAGAGCGGGAATCCTCAAAATAAAAATAGTCAAAATAACATCAACACAATGCATAATAATAAAGGTCTCCAAGACATGATGGCTTCTGCCTCTCCTGATGGTACTAGTCATCACCTGCAACTTACATCTCGTTTGTGTCCATCGCAAACGCCAAACACAAACAACGAGAGGTAAGTATCGAAATTATGTAACAATATAAAATACACGAGGAGAACATGCAAACAATCAAATTATCACAACCTCAAAAGCAGTCAAGTGTATAATATCAATGGTTCATCAAATTCATCCACAATAAGACAATCACAATGATGAAATGTTATGCATGCCCTATACTCTACACTTCATCATTTGGTACCATTCTACTCTGAAGTACTTGGTTAGGAGGCCTAATACTATGTCACTACAAGAGTGGACAGACAATTCATGAATGGCCAAGTCCTCATAGATCCCCTCAACTCAACCCGAGACACATATACGCGACGGTCGGGGTACTCTTGTGTTGCATGGTAGCTCCCGGCCTTAGGGAATAACCCACTAATCCACTTAGTAATTCCCCACTAGAGGTACCCCCAAGGTCTATCAATATTACCTTACAGTTCGACTGTATCCCTCCACGATAAGGCTCATTCAGTTGTACTTCCCTGAATCACTAGGTTTGTCAAACCATCCCTATATGATGACAAAATAGTTCTAACTCCAAAATCACAACTCAACAAATTTCAGTTTGACTTCACAACATTCATCATTATGTATATATATCAGTCAATCACAATTAAATCTAATATTCTGGTTTGCACTACTCATAATATCAATCACAAATAAAAGGTCAAACAGTGGCATATTCAAGTGATATCACAATTTCATTCAAGTAGCAAGAATACTCCAGTACATATCATTCACATAGTAACAATCAACATAATATTCATAAAATCAGACGGCATACAATCTTGATATAAATAATTTTACGGCAATTCTATAGGTTGCTAAATTATATTTTAATCCTCACTATTACCATTCACATTTTATTAATTAATTATTATTACTCAATAGGGCTCAACCGTACGTAGTAAGCCCCGAATGAACACCTGGGAATTTCAATATTCTCGTTCATCTCACGTTATTTATACTCATAAAATCGAACCTCATCTCACCTCTTACCTTAGCTGAAGTTTTTTCCCAACGAAGCCGATCCGCCGATTTAATGTGTCACGTCTTCGCCAACCACCATCTCTAACAGTCCACGAGCGAGAATAAATCAACGCAACAACCAATTACAAATTAGTTACTTACTCCAATAGGTAATTAATTAATTTATTAATAATACATTGATACTTTATCTAATAATACATTAATGCAATGTAATATAATTCAAAAATATATTTAATACCGTTAAACACGCATATTACTATAATCAAATTTTATTTAACAAAGTATGATAGAAAGAACTTAATATTATGTCTATATAATATATATATAGTTTTGATTTATAAATATATATATATATATATATATATATATATATATCACATGAACGCAAATAATAATAATTAATTATTACTTATTATTGACTATACTTAATTTTATAACATAATCAAATAGATTAAACCATTTAGGTGAAAGAATGAATTTGCCTCTTTGCCTTATTTTGATTTTACGGCAATTTGCATGAATCGTATGTTGCCTTATCGGAACTAATTACTTACTTCAGTGAGTTGTCCTCCAACAATTCTCTTTAGAAATCAATTGCATCTAATGGCTTAGCTACTAACTTATTTACTGGAAGTCTGTATAACAACAATTCTTATATAGCATAATCCGTTTGTTGACAGAACAAGGCAAAGCTTCTAAAATTCCAAAGTAAAGACTCAAATCATGGCTATACAAATTTATTTTGGATTCATGGTTTTCAATTTCTTAACTTTCATCTATATATATTGTATTAACAAAACATGTATTATTATTAAAGCTAATTGATGGAATTAGTGAAACATACCTTATATGATTTAGTATTGAAATTGGAATTGGGATTTGAAATTGGAATTGAGATTGGAGCTTGAAATTGGAATCAGAATTGTGATTGGAGTTTGAAATTGGAATTGGAATTGTGATTGGAATTGGAAATTGGATCCAAATGGGAATCTGATGAAATTGGAAGTGAATTTGGAATGCGGCTGCAATTGAATTTGGAATGCGGCTAATGGAATTGCAAATCCTAATTTTGCTGAAATTGGAATGCAGCTCCTATGCGATACTCCTTGTATTAGAGCTAACTCCTGGTATTATTTTATTTATATCTATATACATATTTATTTATTTTATTTTATTTATTTTTTTGTAAGTTAAATATGGTTAATATTAATAATTTAAATCAATTACTAAAGCAAACACACAGACACACCTAAAGAAATTAGAACACATATTAACACTCATATAAAAAAAATAGTATCGTATCATTATACTATTTAAAATAAGATAATGAGAAATTGGGGTGTTACATTTCTCCCCCTGTTGAAGAAAATTTCGTCCTCGAAATTTACCTGACGGAAACAGTTGTGGATAACAATCGCACATCTGGCTTTCGACCTCCCACGTAGCACTTTCACCAGTAGCACCTCCCCATACAACCTTAACCAATGAAATCGTCTTACCCCTTAATTCTTTGGTCTTTTGGCCCTCAATCCGTACCGGTAAGGTTTCAAAAGTTAGATTCTCGTTTATTTGGACCTTGTCTGACTCAATCACGTGTGAGGGATCGAAAATGTACTTGCGAAGTTGAGACACATGAAAGACACTATGAAGATTAGAAAGAGACGGAGGCAACGCGATCTGGTATGCTACGTTACCAACACGTTTGAGAATTTGGTAAGGTCCTATAAACCGAGGTGTAAGCTTTCGCATTTTTAATGCCTAACCAACCCCAGTTGTTGGAGTAACTCTCAGAAATACATGATTACCTTCTTGAAATTCGAGGTTTTTCTTTCTTTTATCATGGTAACTCTTTTGCCTACTTTGAGATGCTCTCATCTTTTCCTGAATCATACTAAGCTGATTTATTTGACATATAGTGCTTAAATGGATAGTGAATGTCTTAAAAATGTTTATAGACTAATTTTGAATCTTGAAGGTGTATGTTAATTTGCGTATTATTCACTACAAATTTCAAGGGCGAAATTTCATTAACGTGGGGGAAAATTGTAACACTCCAATGTTTATAATAAATTGTTTTATTAATTAAATTGGATTTTAAATAATTAATTTGATGTTAAAATTATTTTAGAATATAGGTTGATAAATTTTATGATAAATTTTGTTATATGGGTGCTTTCTATGATCGGCTAGTTTTATACATATTGGACTACATGAATAATATAAATAACAATTATTTTCTTTTAATATTTTATATATTTTTGAAATATAATAGTATTTTAGTGTAATATTTAAAAAAAAATAAGATTTTAGGTGATTTAACATGGATACGTGTCTACGCAATTAATATGATATTTTTCTATGCATTTGTCTGAAGTTATGTGTGCACATAGTTATATTTCGATTACTTATAACTATTTTCTATTTTTAGTTATTTATTTTATACATATTTATATACTTGTTATGATATTGTACTTTATTTATATATATATATATATATATATATATATATAATGTTGATGTTATATTTATTTATTTTATAATTTCGAAAATTCTCATATGGTAGTATTTTATTGTGATTATTTGAAAAAATAAGTATAACTATAGTGATTATTTTGAATATGAGAGTCTTGTTTAATAATGTATTTTAAAAGATTAATAATTTACATTATAAAATATTAGTAATATTTAGTAATTAAATTGTGTTAAAAAAAAGTATTGAAAAAAAAAATTAATTTTGGTAATTCTTGATTTTATTTTAAGGGAGTAAAATGTGTTTTATGGGTTAGGCCCATATACAAGAGTTAAATCTAATTAATAATAACAAAATAATAATAATAATAATAATAATAATAATAATAATAATAATAATAATAATAATAATAATAATAATAATGAAAAAAAAGGAAAAAAGGGAAGGACCGAGAACCAACAACGTCTCCATCTTCTTCGTTTACGCTGTCACTCCATGGTCGTTTCTTCTCCTTCTTCTTTTGTCGATCATGACCATTATAGTGGATGTGGTACAAAACCGAGACCACATTCGTGATCATTTTGATCTCATCTATCATTCTCAATCCGAATCACAAATTGAAATGCCCTATTCCTTTTTGTCAAAAATCACATATCCACATTTCTATCAAGATTTCGGCTACCACGCCTATCACCAACGAAAACTGAGACCATATTTGGACTCCACTAAACACCATCTTCCATTATCTATGCTTGAAATTGCCAATCGTTACACTTTGAAAAACGGGTTTTCCACCATTGTCGCATATGTTTTCTTGAATTTCGGCCAACATGTTCATCGTCTTGAAAAATTGATATCAATTTTAGATTCTTCTCATCAACACCTTCATGATGCACTACTCATTTGTGTGTTTCACTGAAGTTGACGTCGAACCCTATCGACACTCCAATGCGTCAGTGATGTGTATCCTAATAACTTGTTTCACTTCATTTTGAATATGCTTCTTCTCCTAACCTTTTTATTAATTATGTAACACTGATTTTTATGCTTCACGTACATTATCAGCCGTGTTTCATTGACTCTGCAATTACGTATGCGACAATGGTGGAATACATTATCATTCGTATTGTTGTGATTAATATGTATCATGTGCGATAATAATTTCTCGTAGATGATTTGATGTTATAGTGAAATATATTGATTTATGTTAAGTGATTTTGACTTTATAATGTGATATTTTTCCTTAAGGAATATTTGTGTAATGATATGGTTTTATTATGATTAATTACGTGTTCTTCTTACTTATATTATACTATTAACATGATTTCGAAACTCACTTCCTTTGTTGTTTGTGTTTGACTGATTTGATCTTGCGTTTGTGAAATCACAGTTATTACAGGTTAATGAGTCTTGAAGTTCAAGTTTTAGATAAACCCTATTTTGATAGGTGATACCGGGAATTAAGTGTTGTAAATTGTATTTTATATTTAATTAGAAAAGACCTTTCATGTAAAAATCTTATAAGTACTAGTAAGTTTTTAGAATTAAATTAAGAAATTATAGTTAAATCAAGTTCGTTGAGATTTCACTGTTTTAATTGAGGAATAAAATTTGAATTGTTGTGTAGTTTGAAGAACGTGATATCCTAAAAGAGTTACAAAAGTTTTTATTTCCTTAAAAATATAATTTCTTTATCCGCTGCGATATTTTATTTATTTATAAAAATCTAGAATAAAGTATTATATTTGTTATTTAGTAGTTTATGTGTCACACTTTGTATTTCAATTATTTTTCCATCTCATCAACTACTACTATCATATTTTTTACTTACTCTTTTTCTATTTTTCTTTTATCTCTTATGTTTCTCTTAAACACATTTGTCATTAGATTAAAGTGTGAGTTAAATATTCACTCTATATTTTTTTTTGCAAAACACGTCTTTCTTTATTGAGTAAAACAACTATTTAAAAAATAAATGGAAATCAACAAGGTTCAGAGCTTTATTAAAACATCTAGAGTAAAAACTCCCTTGGGAAAAAGATCCAAAGAGGACAAAGAGTACCATTCATCACCTATGATTTAAATAATTCAAGTATTAATATTCATATAAATAACAAAGAGTTATCAACATTCCTTCATTATTACATAAAGCATAATTTGCTAAGAAATAGGTCAAACATAATTACAACCTTGTAAAAGAAATTATCATAGCATCACTGAAGAGTAAAGAAGATAGGAAATTCGGTGGTTGTTGAAATATTCTCATATAAGTCATCTCACATGCTCCCAACTTTGTCATAAAGTCTACGCACTAATTATTTCTGTATAAGTGTGTGCAAACGAAACAATCTAATTTCTAGATACAAATTGTTTGATATCACAAATGATCTTACCATATTAATGAGATTGAGATGTTGTGTCTTGAATCAAAGATAATGTTTTTATACAATTTGATCTACAATTCACATCTTTAGAATCAATGTCGCAAGCTAACATTAACTCATTCGATACAGCTAAGAGCTCAACTTCTAGACTGTCAGTAAACCTTTGTGATCTCTAATTAAACGTATGAACTTTCATCAACATTTAGGGTCACTTACTACTCAGGAGGAGGAGGCCAAAAAACCAACTAAAATTAATCATTACAAGGAAAAAAAAAATAGAATAAGAAAATGGATGGGAGGATATAAACATCTAATACAAATCTTGAGTGAAAATAAAAATAAAAATATAAAGATAAGAATAAGAAACAAATCATCCTTCACTTCAGAGCATGCACCATCAATATAAAGTTCAATACTATTTATCAAAGTAATTGGTCTATTAATATAAAATGAGTTAAATTAAATAAATATATTGATGAGAAAAAATTGGCATGTGACAAAATAAGTAGTTAATATAATTCATATTATATGCATCGTTCTCAAATTATTATTTTCTTTCTTTTTATTTATGAAAATAAAAATACACCATTATACTAGTTAATTTTGTTAAATTGTTATTTTTTTAATTAATTTTTATAATTGCTCTTTAAATTCCTAAATCACATAATGTGACACTTTTGTGCTTTTAAGTCTTTTTGGTGTAATTAGGTTGATCTAATTTATTTGTCGTGGTTATTTCAGTTTATAAAATAAGAATTCAAATGTTATTATTTATTTTTTTGACATGATTATATTCGAACACTTTTTTTTTTTGAATAATTTTAAATTTGAGATGCAATTTACATTGCAATGACAATATTCAAACTTTTTTGTTGAATAATTTTTAGATTTTAGAAGCAATTTACATGGCAATGGCAATTGATATGGAATGTATCACGTGACAACTCTTTATTATTGTGAAATTTTTATTAATAGGAATCTTTATTATTGTTAAACAATTTTTTCCTGCAATCCAAATTCTTGATTTTGTATCCTATTTTTATTTTTTCTTTTAATAGTTGTTGTTTCTTCTAAATATTGATTTTGTTAAACTTTTTTATCGACATGTACACGCGATAAAATCAATTGTGTTTATTTCTACCTTAATATCTAATTAAAAAAGAGATTCGCGAGGAATTCTATTTTTCAAATTCCGTTACTAAAACTTTTTCCTAAGTATTGAGCTTTAAGTTAAACTAAGTATTGAATCTAACAATTATTATTAAAAGTTCTAATTTTTCACGATAGCAAGTAATTCTCAAATGATACACTATACTGAAATTACTAAATCTGTTCTTCATTTTTGTATTAAAACTAAATTTTTTTGTTTGTTATATATCCCTACATAGATTCGTTGTAGACATAAATGAAAACATGAAACCTGGCTTAAAATTACAAAGAGAGTAATTACAAAACTTACCATATTTTCGGGTTGTAATAAGTAGCAATGTTGTTATACTATGTATGTATGATGTGGTGATAATAAATAATTTTTTGATCAAGAAATTTGAGTGATGGTAAATACTTGAATAAAATTGAAAGAACTTATGACAAAGGAATGACATACAAATAATTGAATAAACTATGAGAAAGTGTTACTTTATACTCCCAAATTATCGGTTATAAAAAAAATCTTTAATAAAAATATATATATATATATATATATATATCTTTTTAAATAAATCTATAACAAAGTTTTTAATTTATTTTAAAAAAAATCTTATTTTTCACCAACATTTAATTTAATATTTATATTTCGATAATTTTAAATCATAATTTAAATTTATTAATTATATAAAATGACATAAATAACATTGGAATAAACTCATAAATATTTTTAAAAATTAATTATTGATGTTTTTTTAAATATAATATTAAATTTTATTGTGATAGAAAGTAGTATGCTATGTAATTTTTATACTTAAAGGATGATTGTAAACTATAAATTTATAGTTTACAATTTATTTTTGTTTAATGTATCTTGTAGGATTTTAAAATCATATTGTAATTGATTGTGTTTTTTTTGTTGTTGCAATATGTGTGATTTGTATATCTTTTTTCATTCTCACTCTTTGTCTCTATTATCATTTTTCACACATCTCTTTATATATGTATTCTTTTTCCATCTCATTAACTACTACTATCATATTTTTTATTTTCTCTTTTCTCATTTTGTTTTTCTCCTTGGCTTCTCTTAAACGCATTTTTCATGAGATTAAAGTGTGCGATAAGTATTCACTCTATGTAATTTGTAAAATGTGTCACCCTAAACTCCAAAATAATATATATAGTAATTTATATTATATATATTTCTAGAAAACTTGCAACGGATAAATATAAATTTTTCCCAAGGAAAAATTAACTTATGCGGGTAATTTACAATATCACATTTCTCAAAATATAATCGGAACACTTTAAACTTTTTTTCTTCCTATAAAATAGTCCAATCTCAATAAGCTTGATTTAAGTATAATTCCTTAATTTAATTCTAAAAACTTACTACTACTAATCAAGTTTTCATACAAAAAAATCGTTTAAAATTAAATAAGTAAAATACAAATTACAACCTGTATTCCCAGTATCAACTATTAGAGCGGGGATTCTCCCAAACTTGATCTTCAATACTCATTAAAATGTAACAAATGCGATTTCGCAAATGTAGGGCCAAGAAATTCAAACACAGACTACGAAGGAGGTGAGTTTTGAAATCATCAGGATAGTATAATATAAGTAAGAAAACACGCAATTCATCATAAATAAACTGTATCGCTACACAAACATTCATCAAGGGAAAAACATCATATTATAAAGTAAAAAACACTTAAGGAAAATCAATACATTTCACTATAACATCAAATCATCTGAGAGAAATTATTATCGCATACGATACATATTAATCACTACAAAACAATCTCAAAAAAAGCAATGTTATACATGAACTTAGACTTTACTTCACAATGTGGCACCATTCTAACTGTGAAGTATTTGGTTAGGAGTATTGATACTATGCCACCATCCTGGTGGACGGGCAATTCAAATTGGCTATGTCCTCGTAGATCTCCTGAACTCAACCCGAGACACATACGCGATAGTCGAGGTAAATGTGTAATGCATGGTAGCTCCTGATATTTGGAGTGCTACCTCTAAGTCACCTAGGAATTCCTCACCCGAATACCTCCAAGATCTAACAATCTTGCCTTAAGGCTTAACTGCAGACCACCACGATCAGGCTCATTCAGTTGTACGTCCCCAAAATTTCGAGGCTTGCAAGGCCATACCTATATAATGACAAAATAATCTTCACTTCAAACAATCACATCAACTTCAAATGTTCCCAACAACTATTTTCTCCCCTCGTTAGCTTAGACTATTTGTAAGACCCATAATTTTAAAGTGTATTTTATGTATTTTTGTGTATTTTGGATTTTGGCTCATAGGCTTTTTATCCAAAGATAATAATATTTTGGAGTTTATATGATCAAAAAGATATTTTGATGCCGATTAGAATTACTCGTCGATAAATAAATTAAATTAATTGCGGTGAATCTTTTACGAGGAATTTAATGGGTTACGGGTGAAATGGTAATTTTAATAAATATGTAGATATTTGTTAAGTTACAATTAATATATATATATATATATATATACATATATGTATATATATGTTTGTTTGGAGAGAAAAAGAAAGAAAGGAAATTAGAAGGAAGGAAAAGGAAAAGGAAATGATATATAAAGGAAAGAAGGAAAAAGGAAGAAAGGAAAAACAAAGGAATGAAATTGAGATTTTCCATCCTCTTCCTCTGTTAACGCGAGAACCCTTCTTCTCCCTCCTTCCATTTTTCATTTTCGGTTCTTTCTTTTGCTTCGAAACATAAACCCAAGGTTTGATGAGTGTGAAAGAGAAGATTACTCAACTTCATACTTCCTCTTTGATTCGAAAACGAAGAAAAACGGTGTTAGGGTTTCTAAAACCGTCAAACACAAACCTCCCCGTTTCATCTAGATCTAAGCTTC
>NC_021163.2:34554371-34555712 GCF_000331145.2 Cicer arietinum | reverse complement strand
ATTTTAAACTTTATGTTAAATTATAAATTTGTTAATAATCTATAATCAAAGGGTGCTTACTGTCTTTCTTCACATTGTAATTGATTGTCTTTTTTTGTTGTTGCAATATGTGTGATTTGTATACCTTTTTTCATTCTCACTCTTTGTCTCTATTATCATTTTTCACACATCTCTTTATATATGTATTCTTTTTCCATCTCATTAACTACTACTATCATATTTTTTATTTTCTCTTTTCTCATTTTGCTTTTCTCCTTGGCTTCTCTTAAACGCATTTTTCATGAGATTAAAGTGTGAGATGTATTCACTCTATGTAACTTGTAAAATGTGACACCTTAAACTCCAAAATAATATATATAGTAATTTATATTATATTTCTAGAAAACTTGCAACGGATAAATATAAACTTTTCCCAAGGAAAAATTAACTTATGTGGGTAATTTACAATATCACATTTCTCAAAATACAATCGGAACACTTTAAACTTTTTCTCTTCCTATAAAATAGTGCAATCTTAATAAGCTTGATTTAAGTATAATTCTTTAATTTAATTCTAAAAACTTACCACTACTAATCAAGTTTTCATACAAAAAAATCGTTTAAAATTAAATAAGTAAAATATAAATTACAACCTGTATTCACAGTATCACCTATTAGAACGGGGATTCTCCCAAACTTGATCTTCAATACTAATTAAAATGAAACAAATACGATTTCGCAAATGTAGGGCCAAGAAATTCAAACACAAACTACGAACAAGGTGAGTTTTGAAATCATCAGGATAGTATAATATATGTAAGAAAACACGCAGTTCATCATAAATAAACCGTATCGCTACACAAACATTCATCAAGGGAAAAACATCATATTATAAACTAAAAAACACTTAAGGAAAATCAATACATTTCACTATAACATCAAATCATCTGAGAGAAATTATTATCGCATACGATACATATTAATCACTACAAAACAATCTCAAAAAAAGCAATGTTATACATGAACTTAGACTTTACTTCACAATGTGGCACCATTCTAACTCTGAAGTATTTGGTTAGGAGTATTGATACTATGCCACCATCTTGGTGGACGGGCAATTCAAATTGGCTATGTCCTCGTAGATCTGCTGAACTCAACCTGAGACACATACGCGATAGTCGAGGTAAATGTGTAATGCATGGTAGCTCCTGATATTTGGAGTGCTACCTCCAAGTCACCTGGGAATTCCTCACCCGAATACCTCCAAGATCTAACAATCTTGCCTTAAGGCTTAACTGTAGACCACCACGATGAGGCTCATTCAGTTGTACGTCCCCAAAATTATGAGGCTTGCAAGGCCAT
>NC_021163.2:34550485-34553871 GCF_000331145.2 Cicer arietinum | reverse complement strand
AAATTGCCGATTTTGTGTGGTATTAAGGTTAGGATCAATTCAAACGACAAGGAATTGGTGGAATGAATTTGAGAAAAATACGGTTTAGCTTGTTGTGGCTCCTTGCTATCGTATGTCATCCTACTCTCTCACTCTCTATTTTTTTTTTTTTTTTTGTGATTGAACGGGTACAGATAGCAGATGTGCATGTCCAAGAGTAAAACAGCGTATAAGGCCCAACACAGGGGAGTCTAGTCTAAGGCAAAAAAGGAGGGTGTAATGAGTAACTCGCAGGTGTAAAAAAGAAAAAACCAACATGTAGTAGCCAAAATTAATATGCAGAAGTAGACAATAAGGGTGTAAAGTTATCTCGCCCAAATTTCATTTTCTAGTATTTCCAAAAGTTTTTGATTAATAATTTATTATACTGATCCATGCTAGAAACGTTTTTTCCAAAACACTCATTTTAACATAATATTATGTTTAATTTACATGGAAAAATCTAATTTTAATCAAAACTCTCATACTTAAAACAATAACTATAACTATAACATTTTTCAAAATAATTACATAAAAATACATCACCTTTATACAATAGTCAAAAATATAAAATAAATCAATATAACATCAACAACTTATATTAATTACTAAATCAAAATAAATATGTATAAAATCATACAATAGCAACTATATAGAAATAAAGAAAATGAATAACAATATTACTAATATCTCAAGATAATTATTTGTAAAATAATTAATTAAAATGAGATATATTTAGAAGTAATTGAATATAATTATGTGCACACTTAACATTAGTCAACTTACAAAACAATATCACATTAACTACGAACGCACATATGCACATAGAATCGCCTTAAATCTTAAACTTTAGAATATGTACACTAAAAATATAATATTTGATATTTATATCACGCATTTAGTATAATATGTAGAAGATTAAAACACCATATAATGAAAATTAATCATTTTTTATCCACACCCCTTCATTATTACATAAAGCATATTTTGATAAGCAGTAGGTCAAACTATAAGGAATTCTCATAGCATAAGTGAAGAGTAAAGAAGACAGGAAATTCGGTGGTTGTGGAAATATTCTCATATAAGTCATGTCATTTGCTCCTAAATATGCTATAAAGTCTGCACACTGACTACCTTCTCTGTATGTGTGTGCAAACGAAACAACTCAATCTCTAGATACGAGTTTTGATATCATGAATGATCATACCATATAATGAGATTTAGAAGTCTTGTCTTGAATCAAAGATGATGCTTTCATACAATCCAATCTACAACTCACATATTTACAACTAATGTCTCAACCTAACATCAATCCATTCAATATGGCTAAGAACTCAACTTCTAGAATGTCGGGAAAACTAATATGTTTACTAAATACTAACACCCATTAACCTTTGTAATCTCTAATTAAACCTCTGTAGCCTGCTCGGATTTCCGTATGAACTTCCATCAACATTTAGGGCCACTTGCTACTCGGAAGGAGGAGGCCAAAGAACCAACTAACATAATCATTAAAAGGAACAAAAAATAGAATAAGAAAATGCATGGGAGGATATAAACATCTAATAAGTTATTGAGAGAAAATAAAAATATAAACATAAGAATAGGAAAAACAAGTGAGGCTCCAAATCAGAGCATGCACCGCTAATGAAAAGTTTAATACTATTTCAATTAATGTAAAATGAGTTAAATTAAATAACTAAATTTACAAGAAAAATTTGGCATGTGATAAAATAAGTAGATAATATAATTCATATAATATGCATCGTTCTCAAATTATTATTATCATCACAATTTTATAACATCACTATCATCAATCAAAAATCATTATTATCATCACGTAAACATATATAATACCACTCATCTATATTTTACTAATATTTTTTAAATAAATCTATAACAAATTTTTTAATTTATTATAAAAAAAATATTATTTTTCATCAACATTTAATTTTATATTTATATTTTGATTTTTTTACCTCATAATTTAAATTTATAAGTTATATAAAATGACATAAATAACATTGGAATAAACTCATAAATACTTTTAAAATCTAATTGTTGATGTTTTTTAAATATAATATTAAATTTTATTGTGATAGAAAGTAGTATGCGGTGTAATTTTTATACTTAAAGGATGATTGTAGACTATAAATTTATAGTTACAATTTATTTTTGTTTAATGTAACTTATAGGATTTTAAAATCACATATTTTATTTTGTCAAAATATGTGAGTTAATTACAATATTATAGATCAATGATAATGGTTGTTACAATATGACTTTAGGAAGAGTGAGATAAATTATTTTGCTTATAAATGAGTCTCGATGGAGTAATTTTATTATATATATTTTATAGTAACATAATATTTTAGAAAGATAAATACATGACCAACTTAAAACTTATTTTTTTTTACAATGACAAATTTTAAATCTAAATTACAAACAAAGATAAAGATTTTACCGAACTCTTAAAAAATTATCGAGATAGTTAAATGGATTATATTTTATTTTTTTTAAGGAAAACAAATCAAACTCAAATCTCAAAAAACATATGTGTAAGATTGATCGTTGATCTGCTGTCGCATATACAGGTCAAATACAATTGATAAAATGTAAATAAATATAATAACTCGAATTGTTTCGCAAGGACTTCTAATATAATAATATTAACGGAATTGAAAGTTGAAATTAGAAAGGGTCACTTGTTTTTAAACCCTAAAGTCCAATATCAAGTGCTATATATTGGCAGTTTTGTTCCATTAAGAGCATCATCTTACCACACGATGGAATCATCATTATTTCATCAATTATGGGGTACTTCAATATTCTCATCATAATTTTATAACATCATTAATCATTCATAATCATGATCATCATCTAAACTTATCACAATTTTATAACATCAATATCATCCATCAAAAATCATTACTATCATCATGTGAATATATATCATACCACACATCCATATTTTATTATCACATCACATAAATTTGTTAATCAAACATATTCACATAGTTTCATTCGACATCCAACATCACAATAATGGAAAACATCAACTACCACACAATTATCGAAAATTAAATCAATCAACACCATATAAACATTTCTATTTGAGATTTTAATCTCACAATTCTCATATTTTCATATTATATAATTTATCGCTCAAAGGGTTATTGTTTTACGTAGCGAGCCCCAAATGAATCATTGGAAAATAAGGTTTTCTCGTTTATCTCACAATATATTAGACTCGTGAATTCAATCACTCACTCGCTCCTTATCTTATTTAGACGCTTTCTCAAACACATAAATAAATGGAAGTTTTCAAACAACTGCAGATCGACAACATATAACGAATGATTTTGAAT
>NC_021163.2:34533296-34533753 GCF_000331145.2 Cicer arietinum | reverse complement strand
ATATATATATATATATTAAACATAACTTAACAAATATCTCAAAATATCTAGATATTTGTTAAATTACCATTTCACCGTAACGCATTAAATTCTCCGTAAAGGATTTACCGCACTTAATTTAAATTTATTTATCGACGAGTAATTCTAAATGGTGTCAAAATAACTTTTTGATCCTATAAACTCCAAAATATTATTAACTTTGGCTAAAAAGCCTCCGAGTCAAAATCCAAAATATATAAAATACATAAAGTGTACTTTAAAATTATGGGTCTTACATTACTCCCCCCCTAAAATTAGTTTCGTCCTCGAAACTATGCGTCGATAAATAGCTATGGGTTTTGTTCTCTCATCTTGCTCTCCAATTCCCAAGTCGCATTTCCAGTAATTGGGTTCTGAATCACCTTGACCAACGAAACATCCTTGGTCCTCAATCGCTTAATCTTCCTGCCCTCAATTC
>NC_021163.2:34532018-34532796 GCF_000331145.2 Cicer arietinum | reverse complement strand
GACACATACGCGATAGTCGAGGTAAATGTGTAATGCATGGTAGCTCCTGATATTTGGAGTGCTGCCTCACCTGAATACCTCCAAGATCTAACAATCTTGCCTTAAGGCTTAACTGCAGACCACCACGATGAGGCTCATTCAGTTGTACGTCCCCAAAATTATGAGGCTTGCAAGGCCATACCTATATGATGACAAAATAATCTTCACTTCAAACAATGACATCAACTTCAAATGTTCACAACAACTATTTTCTCCCCTCGTTAGCTTAGACTATTCCATTAAGAGCATCATCTTACCACACGTTGGAATCATCATTATTTCATCAATTATGGGGTACTTCAATATTCTCATCATAATTTTATAACATCATTAATCATTCATAATCATGATCATCATCTAAACTTATCACAATTTTATAACATCAATATCATCAATCAAAAATCATTACTATCATCATGTGAATATATATCATACCACACATCCATATTTTATTATCACATCACATAAATTTGTTAATCAAACATATTCACATAGTTTCATTCGACATCCAACATCACAATAATGGAAAACATCAACTACCACACAATTATCGAAAATTAAATCAATCAACACCATATAAACATTTCTATTTGAGATTTTAATCTCACAATTCTCATATTTTCATATTATATAATTTATCGCTCAAAGGGTTATTGTTTTACGTAGCGAGCCCCAAATGAATCATTGGAAAATAAGGTTTTCTCGTTTATCTCACAATATATTAGACTCGTGAATTCAA
>NC_021163.2:34480362-34531523 GCF_000331145.2 Cicer arietinum | reverse complement strand
TTTCTTTCTTTTGTCCTCCTTCCCTCCCCCTCTCTTTTTTTTTTTTTTTTTTGCGATCAAACGGGTACAGATAGCAGATGTGCATGTCCAAGAGTAAAACAACGTATAAGGCCCAACACAGGGGAGTCTAGTCTAAGCCAAAAAAGGAGGGTGTAATGAGTAACTCGCAGGTGTGAAAAAGAAAAACCCAACATGTAGTAGCCAAAATTAATATGCAGAAGTAGACAATAAGGGTGTAAAGTTATCTCGCCCAAATTTCATTTTCTAGTATTTCCAAAAGTCGTTGATTAATAATTTATTATACTGATCCATGCTAGAAGCATTTTTTCCAAAACACTCATTTTAACATAATATTATGTTTAATTTACATGGAAAAATATAATTTTAATCAAAACTCTCATACTTAAAACAATAACTATAACTATAAAAATTTTCAAAATAATTACATAAAAATACATCATCTTTATACAGTAGTCAAAAATATAAAATAAATCAATATAACATCAACAACTTATATTAATTACTGAATCAAAATAAATATGTATAAAATCATACAGTAGCAACTATATAGAAATAAAGAAAATGAATAACAATATTACTAATATCTCAAGATAATTATTTGTAAAATAATTAATTAAAATGAGATATATTTAGAAGTAATTGAATATAATTATGTGCACACTTAACATTAGTCAACTTACAAAACAATATCACATTAACTACGAACGCGCATATGCACATAGAATCGCCTTAAATCTTAAACTTTAGAATATGTACACTAAAAATATAATATTTGATATTTATATCACGCATTTAGTCTAATATGTAGAAGATTAAAACACCATATAATGAAAATTAATCATTTTTTATCCACACCCCTTCATTATTACATAAAGCATATTTTGATAAGCAATAGGTCAAACTAAAAGGAATTCTCATAGCATAAGTGAAGAGTAAAGAAGACAGGAAATTCGGTGGTTGTGGAAATATTCTCATAAAGTCATGTCATTTGCTCCTAAATATGCTATAAAGTCTGCACACTGACTACCTTCTCTGTATGTGTGTGCAAACGAAACAACTCAATCTCTAGATACGAGTTTTGATATCATGAATGATCATACCATATAATGAGATTTAGAAGTCTTGTTTTGAATCAAAGATGATGCTTTCATACAATCCAATCTACAACTCACATATTTACAACTAATGTCTCAACCTAACATCAATCCATTCAATATGGCTAAGAACTCAACTTCTAGAATGTCGGGAAAACTAATATGTTTACTAAATACTAACACCCATTAACCTTTGTAATCTCTAATTAAACCTTTGTAGCCTGCTCGGATTTCCGTATGAACTTCCATCAACATTTAGGGCCACTTGCTATAAAAATATAAACATAAGAATAGGAAAACAAGTGAGGCTCCAAATCAGAGCATGCACCGCTAATGAAAAGTTTAATACTATTTCAATTAATGTAAAATGAGTTAAATTAAATAACTAAATTTACAAGAAAAATTTGGCATGTGATAAAATAAGTAGATAATATAATTCATATAATATGCATCGTTCTCAAATTATTATTATCATCACAATTTTATAACATTAGTATCATCAATCAAAAATCATTATTATCATCACGTAAACATATATAATACCACTCATCTACATTTTACTAATATGTTTTAAATAAATCTATAACAAATTTTTTAATTTATTATAAAAAAAAATCTTCTTTTTCATCAACATTTAATTTTATATTTATATTTTGATAATTTTAACTCATAATTTAAATTTATAAGTTATATAAAATGACATAAATAACATTGGAATAAACTCATAAATATTTTTAAAATCTAATTGTTGATGTTTTTTAAATATAATATTAAATTTTATTGTGATAGAAAGTAGTATGCGGTGTAATTTTTATACTTAAAGGATGATTGTAGACTATAAATTTATAGTTACAATTTATTTTTGTTTAATGTAACTTATAGGATTTTAAAATCACATATTTTATTTTGTCAAAATATGTGAGTTAATTACAATATTATAGATCAATGATAATGGTTGTTACAATATGACTTTAGGAAGAGTGAGATAAATTATTTTGCTTATAAATGAGTCTCGATGGAGTAATTTTATTATATATATTTAAAAGTAACATAATATTTTAGAAAGATAAATACATGACCAACTTAAAACTTATTTTTTTTTACAATGACAAATTTTAAATCTAAATTACAAACAAAGATAAAGATTTTACCGAACTCTTAAAAAATTATCGAGATAGTTAAATGGATTATATTTTATTTTTTTTAAGGAAAACAAATCAAACTCAAATCTCAAAAAACATATGTGTAAGATTGATCGTTGATCTGCTGTCGCATATACAGGTCAAATACAATTGATAAAATGTAAATAAATATAATAACTCGAATTGTTTTGCAAGGACTTCTAATATAATAATATTAACGAAATTGAAAGTTGAAATTAGAAAGGGTCACTTGTTTTTAAACCCTAAAGTCCAATATCAAGTGCTATATATTGGCAGTTTTGTTTCTTTTTTACGGATGAAAAATTAAGATTTATATTGCTACAAGAAATAAATACTTTTTATTTTAATTTCATAGAAGTCTAATTTTATAAGATTAATCCACGAGTTCAAAGTTTCATCAACACCTTGAGATTCACGTTACACCGTCAATTTCGATTCATGATTATATTCTTGTTTATTTGATTATATTGATATTTTGATTGCTGAAATTGAATTTCAATAGGATCAATTAAATTTATTTGACATAATTTGGTTTCAGTTTCTAATTTAATTGAATTATAAATTTGCGACGCTTGATCGTTAATTGTAATATTTTGATGATTGTGATGTTTAATCCAATCAAAGAAACCAAATTCACATATGATTGATTACGCTTGTTTGATCAATTCTTTAGTCAAATAAGAATAGAATCACAAACTAGAAACTAAACTCATTGATAGAATATGTGATAGGTCTGAAACTTGAATAAGTGGATTCATCATTTTGCTCATCTGTTAGATCAAAAATCTAAAATTCCCCTTTTTAATTTCAACTTTTAATTCATTTATTATTATTATATTAGAATTCCTTGCGAAGCAACTTGATAATGACAAACAACTTGATAGGGAAACTCAGATTATGGAAGAATCCATATATGTTAAATTTGATTGCAAACAACTTGACCTTGAAAAGTCAAAGCAAGATAATGATAATGTAGGTTTAACGGAACCAAAGGATGCAGATGCAGACAAACCAGAAGAACCTAAAAAATCAGAGGATACATGCAACTCAGAAGAAGATGAAAAATCTTTAGAGGATGAATCTGATCAAGTTAGAAATACTCAAGAAAAGTCATAATGAAGATCATGATGGAAGTACAAGTCATCTCATCATGAAACTCTAATCATTAGGAGTGCAAGTGATCTTTTGAGGACTAGACCATCACTAAAAGATATCACTTTGTTTGACTTACTCTCATCAATTAAGCCAACCTCGATTGATGAAGCATTGACAGATGATGGATGGATTCTTTCAATGCAAGAAGATTTAAATGAATTTAAGAGGAATGATGTTTGGGATCTATTACCTAGACCATAGAAGAATATTATTAGAACAAAGTGGGTTTTCAGAAACAAGCTAAATTTAAAAGTGAAGTGTTAACAAACAATGCAAGACTTGTCGCACAAGGCTACATTCAGCATGAGGGCATTGATTACAGTAAGACATTTAATCCAATGGTCAGGTTATAAGCTATTTGTATCCAACTTTCTTTTGCTACAAATAATAACATTACATTATTTCAAATGGATGTTAAAAGTTCCTTTCTAAATGGTTATATTAGTGAGCAATTCTATGTTAAACAACGCCCAAGTTTGAAAGTTTTGAATTTCCAAATCATATTTTGAAACTTAGGATATCTCTTTATGGTCTATAAAAAGCATCTATGGCATGATATGATAGACTTATTAACTTCTTGATTAATAATAACTTTGAAAGAGGACAAGCAGATAATACAATTTTTAGAAAATCAATAGGAGATCACATTCTTATTATTCAATTTTATGTTGATGACATTATTTTTGGATCTACTAATGGCACTATTTGCCAAGAATTTTCTAAATTGATGCAACTTGAATTTCAAATGAGCATGACGGGAGAACTTAAGTTATTCTTAGGGATACAAATTCAACAAAGTCAAAAAGGTATATACATTCATCAAACTAAATATACAAAAGAGCTTCTCAAGAAGTTTAAGATGAGTGATTGCAAACTTATGGCTACACCAATGCACCTTACTAGTTCACTTGAAAAAGATGAATTAGGCCAAAAAGATGACCAAAAACCTATAGAGGAATGATAGAATCTCTATTTTACCTTACTGATTCTAGACCTAACATCATGTTTAGTGTTTGTTTAAGATTTAAAGCTCGCCCTAGGGAATCACATTTAACTACTGTTAAGAGAATCTTTACATACCTAAAAGGCACTACCAACATTATATTGTTTTACAAAAAAAATTCTAAGTACAAACTAAGTGGGTATTGTGATTCTTATTATGTTGGAGATAAACTTGAGAGAAAAAGAACAAGCGGAAACTGCACATTTCTAGGTGACATTTCTCCAGCATATTGTAGCTCTCAACTACTTTGGATGAAACATCAACTAGAAGACTACAAAATCCTAGAAACCAACATTCTCATTTATTGTGACAACGCTTCTGCAATTTTCCTTACTGAAACTCTATATGAAACGCCCCGGATTTTTAATCCAAAACATTACTTAAAAAAATACTTATTACTTAAAAAGTTTATGAATTTTTTTGTCTTCTAATTCCTTTCACATAATTAGTAACAATCACATTATTCAATATCATTAAGAAAATATTTATTCAAAACTAAAATAATACGAAGAAGATTATTCTTAACAGAAGAGAACCACTTCCGTATTTCTAGAATTCTAGTACATTTTAAAAGTTTGTGACAAAAGATTAAAAGAACTTAAAAATATTGGACAATTCCATTATTACAAAATCGTCTTGAAAGAAAAACCCATGTTTACCCTGCGTTCGCCACACGTCAATACTCATTAACTACTCTTGAATCTCCTCGAACTCATTATTACCTAAAATGTTGTTGTAAAGGTCCATTTTTTTCCATCATCCACATCAAACCAAGGCAAGACATATAGAAGAATAACACAAAACTCATAAACGTAAAAACTTCCCATTTAAAAGGAAAAAATGAACAAACTAATAAATTTTATATCAACACATATGCATGATGAATGCTCCTAAAACTACATGATTCAGATATAAACCTGCCACTAAGGCAACTTCCACACAAAAAATCACACCTGCCACTAAGGCAACTTCCACGAAGATGCATATGCCATGTCATGAATATGTAATATGAAATAGATATATTCCCACACAGCCTACTAAGAATTATGCCATGTACATTCAAAAATTACTTTTTTTAAATCATCACCCTATCCACACATCATTAAGAACACATAAACACATCCATATCATGAGTATCACATATTCATAGACAAATAATGATAAAAATTATGACTATCACTTATAAAGATGGTAGTATTTTTATGTGATTATTTTAGTATAATAATAATTATAGTTAATATTATGACTATGAGAGTTTTCGTTATTAATGTATTTTAAAATAGTAATTACTTAAATTACTTTTTATAAATATTAGTTTTGAAATATTGGTAATACGTTATTAATGAAATTGTGTTAACAAAGTTAGTTCTGGTAATAGTTGGTTTTATTTAATAGTAATAATAATAATAGCCGTGGAAAGGGGAGTGCCCTTTTTTATCCATACTTACTACACCTACAATTCCGGTTAGATAGGTGAGAAAAATTATAATCTATTTATTTATTTATTTATTTATAATTTTTTTACTAGAAATATTAAGTTCCGCCATTTTATCATTTTTAATATAACAAAACTCATTTATTAATCAATGAATCATTTTAATTCATTACATATAAATACATCACAATGTCTTAATCGTAATTTAAAAATTAAAATGTAACAATCATACACCTTAAATTACAAGAAATATAAAAATATAATCCTTATCATTTAAAAAAAAATAATCAAAGTTATATATAAACTATCCAATAAAGTTTAAATCAGAATAAATTGCAAAATATATTGAAACAATTTAGATAAAAATCAAAAAGTAAATTTTTTAACAAATTTAAAACAATTGCTAATGTTAAAGTATGTACAAAATGTAATTTTTGTACTTTTGTCTTAACAGTGAATCGACACATATATTTACAATATGTGATGTATTAAAAAAAAATTTATAAAAAAAAAATTGTTATTTGAACTTAAATATATTGAAAAAACACATCCATATCATGAGTATCACATATTCATAGACAAATAATGATAAAAATTATGACTATCACAACATACACATAGAGATAAAAATTTGATATCATATAGGCCATAAAAATTAACACTTTAACATATATAACAATAAAATTCACACTCCAACTAATATACATACTAAGAGTTAAATATTGTTTATCATACATCGCATAAAATTTCATACTTTACTACATAGGAGTCAAATATTAAATTTAATCTCACAAAAATTGGAGTTTTATTAGTCTACATTTATTTCTTTTAAAATACAAGTAATCGTGATTATTTATTTCATGTCATTCAACTAACGGCCTAACTATAATTTGTGTAGGAAAAAGCCCTTACCTTGGCCGCTTTTCTTCCTAGTACAAAGCTCTAAGCCCAATCAAGTCGTTCACAAGGAAAATAAGTTATAAGCTTTTGATGCCGAAAAGGATGAGGTGATGGTGATGGTGGCTAGGATTTAAGTAATTACTAATTTAAGTAATTACTAATTTAAGTAATCCAAAATTTCATAATAAACTATTTTATTAATTAAATAGGATTTCAAAGAAATTAATTTGGTGTTAAAATTATTTTAGAATATTGATTAATTTTATGATTAGTTGTCCTTATATGTGTGAGTTTCTTATGGTTTGATAATCGTATATATATTTGATTTAATGAGTAATATAAATTATAACTATTATGTTTAGTTACTTAATTTATTTTCAAAAAAATTATAATGGTATTTTAGCAAAAGTATTTTAGAGGACAAGATTTTGAGTGAGTTTACATATATATTTGCATTAGATATTTGTGGTGATATTTTCGTGTGCGTTAAACTATATAATAAATATGTGCATAGTTATATTTAATTATTTAAGACTATTTACTATTTTAATTGTTTGTTTTATAAATAATTATCTTAAGATAGTAGTAATATTGTGATCAATTTCTTTATTTCTATATTTTTCTATGATATGATGGTTTTATACATATTTATTGGGATTTAGTAATAAATATAAATTATTTATGTTAAATTTAATTATTTTATCATTTTGACTATTCTATAAAGATGGTAGTATTTTTATGTGATTATTTTGTAAAATAGTATAATAATAATTGTAGTTAATATTGTGAATATGAGAGTTTTCGTTATTAATGTATTTTAAAATAGTAATTACTTAAATTACTTTTTATAAATATTAGTTTTGAAATATTGGTAATACGTTATTAATGAAATTGTGTTAACAAAGTTAGTTCTGGTAATAGTTGGTTTTATTTAATAGTAATAATAATAATAATAATAATAATAATAATAATAATAATAATAATAATAACAACAACAATAATATTGTCTCATTTCTATTCCTCATTTAGGCTCAATACTAAGAAAAGAATACTGAAACCCTAGCGGCTACTACGAACCCTATTTCACAAACCTTTTTATAAATAAAACCAAAATCCTAGCCACCGTCTCCTCATATTTTTCGGCATCAAAAGCTTATCACTTATTTTCCTTGTGAACGACTTGGTGGGGCTTAGAGCTTTGTACTAGGAAGAAAAGCAGCCAAGGTAAGGGTTTTTCCCCATACAAATTATAGTTAGGCCATTAGTTGAATGACATGAAATAAATAATCGTGATTACTTGTATTTTAAAAGAAATAAATGTAGACTAATAAAACCCCAATTTTTGTGAGATTGAATTTAATATTTAACTCCTATGTAGTAAAGTATGAAATTTTATGCGATATATGATAAACAAAATTTAACTCTTGTTATGTATATTCGTTGGAGTGTGAATTTTATTGTTATATATGTTAAAGTGTTAATTTTTATGGCATATATGATATCAAACTTTTATCTCTCTGTGTATGTGGTGATAGTCATAATTTTTATCATTATTTGTCTATGAATATGTGATACTCATGATATGGATGTGTATATGTATTCTTAATGATGTGTGAATAAGGTGATGATTTTAAAAAAGTAATTTTTGAATGTTCATGACATAATTCATAGTGGGTTGTGTGGGAATATATCTATTTCATACTACATCTTCATGACATGACATATGCATCTTCGTGGAAGTTACCTTAGTGGCAGGTGTGATTTTTTGTGTTGAAGTTGCCTTAGTGGCATGTTTGATTTTCTGTGTGGAAGTTGCCTTAGTGGCAGGTGTGATTTTCTGTGTGGAAGTTGCCTTAGTGGCAGGTTTATATCTGGATCATGTAGTTTTAGAAGCATTCATCATGCATATTTGTTGATATAAAATTTATTAGTTTGTACATTTTTTTTTCTTCTAAAGTGGGAAGTTTTTACGTTTATGAGTTTTGTGTTATTCTTCTATATGTCTTGCTTTGGTTTGATGTGGATGATGGAAAAAATTGACCCTTACAACAATATTTTAGGTACTAATGAGTTCGAGGAGATTCAAGAATAGTTCATGAGTATTGACGTGTGGCGAACGTGGGGGTAAAATGGGTTTTTTTTTCAAGAAGATTTTGTAATAATGGAATTGTCCAATATTTTTTAAGTTATGTTAATCTTTTGTCACAAACTTTTAAAGTGCACTAGAATTCTAGAAATACAGAAGTGGTTTACCTTCCATTAAGAATAATTGTCTTCATATTATTTTAATTTTGAATAAATATTTTCTTAATGATATTAAATGACATGATTGTTACTAATTATGTGAAATGAATAAATGTTGAGTATTAAAAGAAGAAGAAAAAAAGATTCATAAACTTTTTAAGAAATAAGTATTTTTTTAAGTAACGTTTTGGATTAAAAATTCGGGGCGTTACACTATGCTTCATTTTAGAGATAAACACATAAAAATCAAAAACTATTTCATAAGGGACTTCGTTCAAAAAGGGGTGATTATTATCTTGGTTGCAGGCATCAAATATCAATGGGTTGACATATTCACAAAACTACTAGCTGAAGATAGGTTTGACTTCTTAAAGAAACACCTAAACCTTATTTTTTTTTACCTAACTGGTGATGTGCCAACCTTAGAGTTGTTTAATTTCATACTTAGGATAAATTTTATGTTTTATGTTTGTTATTATCATTCTATATAAAAAAGGTCCAAAAAAAAATAGAGGCAAGTTTCACTCTCAAGTATTTTTGTCTAATGACAAAATGAGGAGAAAGATGTTTGATAATATGGGAAAAAGATTGCAGTTTTTAAAAGAAAAGTTGTTAAAAGCATTTAAAAGAAAAGTTGTAATGAAAAATACAGTTTTGTTTTCATAAAAAAAAGGGAGAATATTGGAACCAAGTTGGTTTTATACTTAGATTTTTGTGGTTAACAAAAATATTTTATTAGAACAATATATTTGACTTCACATGGTTTGAAACAAGATTCTTGTTTTTGAAGACAATCTAAAATAAAATTCGACTCAGATTTATAATGGAAGAAAATATTTGACCAAGTTGGGAAAAAAGGTCAAAATTTATCACAAAAAGATATTAATTATTTACAAGAAATTTTGATCAAGATTTATTACAAGAATATATGAATTATTTACAAGAATATTTTATCAAAATTTATCTACAACAAGATATGAATTATTTACAAGAGATATGATCAAGGATTGGTTACAAGAAGAAACACTCACAAGAAGATACATTTATTATTTTAAAAGATATGATTTAAATTTTGACAAAAGGACAAAATACTGAATTGAACTTAGTCATATTCTTACTTGTGACAGTTCAAGATCCGGTTCAACACTATATGTTCCCGCCCAGATCAAAACAATACACGGTAAGGAAGTTTCATCTAAAGAATTTGCGAAAACATTCATAACAAAATACGAACAATATCAATCTGAATAATTTACAAACTCAATCTTAACAAAATACAAACATAATCAATCTGGAAAAAAAAAATACGAACAAAATGAATCTAGAAGAATTGCTTAGATTGGATTGAGAAATAAAGAATTTGCTAAAGAACGTATTATCAAATAGCATCTTGTTCAGAATTATTTCTTAATAAGATCATTGTTGACCAAGCTGGTAATGAGGATTCAATTTAGAATTAAACGAGGAATAACAAATTACTTTAGGAAATAAAATCTAAAAAATGTTTAAAATGAGAAGTTGATTAGAGTAGCTTCCCATAAAAATTATTTTTGGGATGTAATTTTTTAAATAAAATTTTGATTTTTATTATACTAAATTTGTAACAATTAATATCTCATTTAATTAATGTCAAAATAATTTTATTAATATGTAACAAATGAGCTTATGATAACTTTTACTATTTTGAAAAGTGTTTTCCTTAAAAATCACTTTTAGAAATATAAAGTTAAAATCAATTATTTTTTATAACAAATGGACCCATTATTCAAAAAATAGATATACAAATTTAATTTTATCGATAATAAAATTTCCCACCATTTGTTCTACACGAATACATAGAAAACAACGTGAAAGGCGTTTGATATGACTTGTAAAATAAAATCACTAAATATATGGAAACGTAAGACCTCATTAAATGAACGTGGGGTAAATTTACAAATATATTAATAAACATATAAAAAGAAAATTTTAAATACCTTATATTTGACATGAATTGTAGAGTACATATGGCTACTATTGAGTAAAAATAAAATAATTTAAAGAAAAATAATTAGAGGAAGCGCCTCAGATCAGAGGAAACGCACACATCAGAGGAAGCGAATGCATCAGAGGAAGCAAGCGGATTAAGAGAAAACATAATTAAAGGACGGATTAGAGGAAAAGAACGATATGCGTCATTCACTGCACCCAAAGGAAATGCCTCTATGAATTTACCTCTACCTTTAAGTAACCGAGTATAAGGACCTGACTCTGATGATCTGCATCCAAGGTTGTCTCTGAAGTCAAGTGCATCATATTCAGATAAGTTGCCTCCAACAAAGCAGCTCAAAGCAAGCATCTGACTTTGATATGCAACAATGCCTTTTCCTCTACTAATAGTAATTCAACACCAGAAGATGATTGGGTTCGACTTTGATCTTCAAAGTACATCATCTGCCTCTGAGGAAAGTTAATGCCTCTAATAAAAAGTCAACACCTCGAATGAAAAGTCAATGTATCATTTGTCATGGTTGAAAAAAGTCAATGGCTCTAGAGAAAGTCAACAGTTCTGACTCTCATAAAAGTCATGACTCTTGAAGTTGACACTAAAATAGGCTATGATGAAGGCTCTTTGCCTCTGATTTTGATATTGAAGATTCAAATGTACAAGCATTTATTTTTGTCCACATTTGAATGGATTTAAGTGCTCATTTGGTTACATTCTTAATTTCACCGCTTTGAATTTCTCATTAAATAGAAACGGTATAATTCAAATATCTATGACAATGGATTTGTGCAATCAAAGATAGAACATTCTAAAATCCTAGCAATAATCAAGCAACATAATTATAAATTACATGTTAGATCTTAATTAAATTAAGCAATGATCATGAACTGAATTTTAGCAACTACCAAACAACGATCAAAAAATTCAAAGGTCAAGAACACAGAACAAATTAAAAGCAACGATCGACTAAGCATCAGGACATAAACCAAAACAACGATCATTAGAATTTGAATGCAACAGGAAGATTAGAAAATTGAATGAACCAAAATTAAATGATCATAACATTGGAAGAAGAAGAACAACAACAAATGATGCAAATGATCCAACAACTTACGATACGATGGGAGGGAATGTCAGACCTCCTCTTTTCAATTGGGAACATTTTGCGTAATAGAAAGACAGACTTAGAAGCTTCTTCATTTCACAAGATTATGAACTTTAGGATTTGATTGAAGATGGGTACACTGATCCAATAAATGCTGATGTCATAGAGTTATCCAAAAAGGAAAATTAAATGTTGAGAAAAAGAAACAGTACGCGATTTATCATGAAGCTTGAACCTTTATTTTAAATTCAATCACGTTCAAAGAGTTTTATAAGTGAACCAACAAGGAAACATGTAAGATAATTTATGATTGTTTGGTTCAAACATATGAAGGAAAGAAGCAGCTACAAGAAGCAAAGGTCAACCTCTTAGTCAGGATATATGAGCTTTTTCAGATGGACGAAGATGAAGACATCAAAAAAATGTTCTCCAGATTTGAAAATCTAGTCTCAATTTTAAAGGTACTTAAAAAGAGCTACAAAACAATAGACCAAGTCAAGAAGATACTTAGAAGTCTACCCAAATAGTGGAGACCTAAGATAACTTCCCTTCATGCAGCTAAAGACCTAAATAATCTACCTCAAAATGTAATATAGAAAGAAAAAAATTCATTTCTTCATTTCAAACCCTTAAACCCCAAATCACTAATATATGGTATCTAGTTTTAAATCAACTCATGTGCATCTTTATAATTTTTGAATGAATGCTTGCAAGTATATGTAGAATATTATTAAAACCTCTTATACTAAAATTTAGAAATTTTTAACGATTTAAATATGAATTATGAAGCACCAAACACTTAAAAAAATCATATTTCATTAATAATATCATATTTCATTAATCTTTTGTTAAAAATTCAAAATATTTGTACATAAGGTATTTATAATTTCTTAAAGGTTTCTGCAAAATATCATTAAAAAATTAGAAAGATGCACATAAGTTGAAAAAAAGCACGGACCAAAAGAAAAACGGTAATTTTTTGGAGACTAAAAAGTTGAAAAAAAATTTATTGTGACTCAAAACAAAATATTATAATTTTATAGGGACTAAAAGCTTATTTAACATTTTTTAAAAAAACAAAAAATTGTTGACAAATATAAGTATTTGTCATCATCAAGAAGAGGGAGAATTTCAAAACCAAGTTTGTTTGAAGAACAATGACCCTTAATTTTTATTTTTATTATAATCAAATATATGTGAGAACAATTTATGTTTTAATGTATTTTTTCAAAGTGTGCAGATTCTCTAACACAAGCTGTAATAGTGTTAAATTGAGTATAAGACATTTTTCACTCGTCTGCTATATAACCAAGTCAAGACTCTGATTAACGCACCTTAATGCTTACTATGATACGTGTGCATCCATTAAAACCAGCTAAAGACATATTTGATTCTTTGGTCAATGCTCTGAGAAAAGTAAATCCTCTGAGCTCAAATTAAAGAAGTTAACACTTCAATATTCACTGTCTCTCACTTTACCCAAGTCAAACCATTTGTTATCTTCTAGTGGAAGTTATCCTCTAATGCATACATCCTCTAATGTTCTCAACTTAATGATCAAGATACACTGAATCATCATAAAACTAAGAAAGGACACATAACAAATGTGAAGATTCAATATATTTGACTAATTGTATGATCCTTACATTTCGTACGAGAATTACGCAACAATTCTTGCAATGAGCAACAATTCAAACACACATCAATTGAGTAAAACTTCTCTACAACAAATTTCTTGCATACAGAAAAGAGAAAAAGTTATTGAGACACTCGTAGTGTTTTTTTTAGTGTTTAGATTATAATATCCTCTTGTAAGGGTTTATCATAACACCTCAACCTTTGATGTCTGTAACATGTCTATGTTGTAGTTGCATCCTCAAATGTTTGACCGTTTAAAGCTTAAAGTTTGAGAAGAGTAGAACACAGTCAGGAGACTAGTAGATGTTATAGTGCTTGTAAAAATTAGTTTAATTTAGTGGATTAAATCCTTTAAAGTAAAGGGACTGAGCATAGCTACCTCTTTGGTGGTGAACTTTGATAAATTGATTTTGTGATCTCTCTTCTTTATCTCCTTATTTTTTTGAGTTTTTTTAAAGTTTCGTCGATAACTCTTAAAAAAATTTTTTTTTTTAAATAATTAACGTTTCTTATGTTTTTTCCCCTTTTGATTTTAATTTCTACAAGAGATTGTTTGCTACTGATAATAACTATCAATTTATAATAATTTTGTAGTGTTTATCCCTTTATCTATGAGGCTGAACGCATTGATCAATGCCGGCCTTTTTCCTGGCCAACTTTCAATTTGAAATTATTACCAAAGTCTTAATTGATAGGCTTTCTATTGTTGCTAAAAAAATTATCTCGTAGAACCAAAAAGGTTTTGAAGAGAGTGGACTTATCTCTGACTATATATGCATTTCCTAAGAATGCGTTAACCTATTGGGGGCCAATTGGCTTCAAATATTGATATAAAAAATGCTTTCGATACTATTTGCTTGAATTTTCTAATTTTCGTTTTGCAATATTTAAGCTTTCATGGTACTTCTCGTGACAATATTCTCACAATTTTAAATTCTACTAAGTTGTCTATATTAGTGAAAAGCATAGCTGTGGGGTTTTTTAATTGTAAAAGAGGCGTTTGACATGGAGATCCTGTTTCTCCTCTTTTGTTTTGTATTTATGAAGAGGTTCTTATATACACTTTTAATGTGTATTCCTAGCTTGTTATTTCTTCAAGTACTCAATGGTCTAATCTAATATGCAGCAGAGGTTCTCGTAATAATTCTAAAATTAAAGTATCCCATATTGTACTCTATTTGGCCGGATATTTGTCCTACCAGCTTGGGGATGGCCATGATATGAAATTTTTTGAGTGATTTTTGGGTGTCCCACCAAATATTTGATTTTCTTGGTATTCTTATAGAAGTTCGTCGACTACTTTAGGCTAAGTTCGTCCACACCTATCATATTGTCAGGTTGTAATCTGTTGCATTGCTGATATACTATATATGCACGTCGTCGGTGATAATAAATAATTTTTTGATCAAGAAATTTGGGTGATAGTAAATATCCGAATAGAATGGAAGGAAAATATATGACAAAGGAAGGAGATACAAATAATTGAATAAAATTAGAGAAGGTGTTTCTTTATACGCCCATAAATCATGCCCCCCAAATTTTAGCTTTTTTTTTTTAAGAAAAAAACTTAGAGAGTAAAAAATAAAAAAAGAGAGAGATTTTTTTATGGAAAAGAAAACTCTATAAAAAATCTTGTAATTTGTTATAAAAAAACTCTTATTTTACACCAACATTTAATTTAATATTCAGATTTCTATAATTTGGAATTAATTTAATTTATCAATTATATAAAACGACATAACTAACCTTGTCATAAACTCATACATATTTTTAAAAATTAATTATTGATATTTTATTTTTAAATCAAATATCAAATTTTATTGTTTAAACAAAAGAATGTGATGTAACTTTGATACTTCAAAGGATAATTGTCAAAATTTATGAATTAATTTTCATATTTTAGATAATTGTTGATGATTATTACAATATGAGTTTAATAAGTGTAAATAAATTATTTTGTTTATAAATGAGTCCCAAGGGAGGGTAATATGATTATACATTTTACAGAAACATAAGTTTTTTGAAAGATAAATTCATGACCAAATTAAAACATATTTTTTTGACAATGACCTATTTTAAATCTAAATTACAATAAAGGATAAGATTTTACCAAACTGTTAAAAATATGTCAAAATAGTTCAATGGATTATATTTTGCTTTTTTTTTTTTTTTTAAGAAAACAAATCAAATTCATAGCTCAAAAAACATGAGTAAGATTGATCATCTTGGACAGTTGGACGCCACTTGAGAAGTAAATAGGTCATACCACCTGACATGAGTCAAAGACCTAGCATACGACAGACCTAAGTCACATTGTACCTTTTAAAAAAATAAAAATATACAAGGTCGAATTTTTTTTAGAACACTATTTAATTAAAAAAAATTAGACAACAAGCCATCAAAAAAAATACTTTTAGACATAAAAAATCAGTTTACTACAGTCAATATGAATAATATCTTTCATCGCTATTATTATTATTATTATTATATTTTAGATTTTGAACTTTATGTTAAATTATAAATTTGCTAATAATTTAGTAATTTATTTGTTCATATTGTAATTGATTGTGTTTTTCTATTGCAATATGTGTGATATGTATTTTCATTTTCACTCTTTGTCTGTACTATCACTATTGACATCTCTCTTTGTATTTGTATTCTTTTTCCATCTCATCTAATACTACTATGATATTTTTTTTCTTTTTTTTCTTTTTGTTTATCTTCTAATTCTCATAAATGCATTTTTCATTAGATTAAAAGTGTAACATAATATTCACTATATATTTACTTGTAAAAGATGTCATTCTTTATTGAGTAAAACAACTATTTTTTTAATAGAAATCAGCAAGGCTCAGAGCTTCATTAAAACCTCGAGAATCAAAACTCCCATAGAAAAAAGATCCAAAGAGGACAAAGAGTACCCTTCATCGCCTATTTGCATTAATATGATTTAAATAATTCAAGTACATTTGTTGTAAGCAATGTGATACATTTGTTATCCACACCCCTTCATTATTACATAGAGCATATTTTGCTACGAAATAGGTCAAACATAATTATACTCTCGTATAAGGAATTCTCATAGCATCACTTAAGAGTAAAGAAGATAAAAAAGTCGGTGATTATGGAAATATTCTCATATAAGTCATGTCATTTACTCCCATCTTTTACCTAAGGTTTGCACACTGATTACCTTCTTTGTACGTATGTGCAAACGAAATGATTCTATCTCTAGATACAAGTTCTTTGATATCATGAATGATCTTAGCATATTTATGAGATTAAGATGTCATGGTCCAGAAAGAAGCAAGGGAAATTGCTTTGTCAACAGTAGAGCCAAAATATTTATCAACTACAAGTTGCAGTACTCAGCTTTTGTGGATGAAACATCAATTAGAAGATTACAATCTCTATGAAATTCAAACTTCTATATTCTTTGACAACACTTCTGTCATTTGCTTAACCAAAAATCCAACTATGCACTCTAGAGCAAAAACATTAAAATCAAACATCACTTCATCAGAGATTTTGTTCATAAGTGAATCCTAGACATCAAATTTATCGACACTAATCATCAATGAATTGATATCTTCACGAAACCCCTAACTTAAGACATGTTCCTTTTCATTAAAAAAATCTGAATCTTGTTAAAATTTCTGAATTATGTTCCATAAAACATGTCTTTGATACATTTTTACTCTTTTTTGTTTGATGACAAAGGGGAAGAAAATAAAATATTTTGTAGAACAATTTTTTTCTCATTTGCTTTGATTAATTTTTTTACATAGAGGAAGAGAAATCTTTTGAAACAAATCATATATGCTCTAAGTTAGGGGGGGCATATGATTAATCTATGCTTTAATTGTTTTGTTTTTTATTATTAAACTGTTCACAAAAATGAGGTTTTGTCATCAACAAAAAGGGGAAAGATTATTGGAACTAAGATGATTTTGTAGAACAATTCCTTGCTAGTTTTGTTAATGACAAAACGATTGTTTGTGAGAACAATTTAATGTACTGATATTCTAAATTAAGTATACAGCAAAATAGAACAAACAGGTACATTCCAGACTCAAGAACAAATAAGAGGAAACAACAAAATCAGAGAATATAATAGAATTAGAGGAAACAACAGAATCAGAGGATACAATAGAATCATATGATACAAAAGAATCAGAGGATATAACATAATTAGAGGATACAACATAATCAGAGGATATGCATTGATCAAAGGATATGCAATAATCAGATGAAACACAATGATTAGAGGAAATGCACATATAAGAGGAAATGCAATGATCATAAGAAACGCACATATCAAAGGAAACGAAATGAATATTGGACACAACACGATCAGAGGAAGTGCACCCTTTGCATGCTCTAAAGCATTTAGTGTGATAAATTCGTTATGACTCTAATATATAACATGTTCTGATAAGTGTCTCTACCTCTAAAAGTAATTCAACACAAGCAAATTATTGACTTTGCCTCTGATATTCACAAATTAAAATTTGACTCTACTTCTAATATTGACACGCTCCAATCTGGGTCTGATACTTCTGACTCGGATATTTACACATTAACATCTTACTCTACTTCTGATATTGACACACTCCAACCTGACTATGATACTTCTGGCTCTACTTCTAGTATTTGCACAATGACTCTGACTTTCATACTTCTAACTTTGACAAAAGTCAACACACCTAAAAAGTTCAATACATCATATTTAATTTTCCAAAAGTCAATGCCTCTAATGAAGGTCAATGATTCAGGAAATTGTGTATGACTTGGAAAATGTGATTTTGATAAAATTTAGACGATTCATTATCAGATTCTGAAACAGACAAAGTTTGCCTCTGATCCTGATACCTGCAAATTTGCCTCTGATATTGATCATGGAAGATGTGAAAACTCATAAAAATTCTTGGAAAAATACAAATAATGTTCATGTTAGTTACTACCAAAATTGCATCAAATGTAAATATTGGCTAAAGTATTTTTTATTGGCATAAACGGTTTTCAAATGAATCATCACTAACCACGACAATAAAAAATTCAAAATCTGTAGTAACAATCAAAAGGTGAAACAAGAAGCATCGCACTAGTTCAAACACGTCAATTTAGAACTGAACAAAATGGAAACAAGGAAATTTTTCAATTTATACTGTAAAAGTGAATGTCATTTCCAAAAATGGGACATCTTGTTGCAACTCAATATAATAGAGTTTTAATTGAGTGGACGAGATTTCAAAATGTAGCTTTCGAAACCTTTCTCCCACTATGAGGTTGTCCACCTCCAAATCTAACTTCACAAAATTTGTGCATTGAAAGGGTCAACAAAAATGATTATATTCATGTATACTTGAAGGATTATTGTCCAATACCTTTGACATATGTAGAATGGAGAGTGCACCACAAACAAGAATTAGAATCATGGTAGAATCCATTTGTTGAAAGTAAGTATTTGTTTGATAAACTCATGGAAATTGAAAAAGCTTTCCAACCATTAAAAAAATCAAACGCTGACAACCCGATTGAAATGACAAATGAAGATGATGTCTCTGACCTTGGAATAGATTTGTTAATATTTATAGGACTATTGAACCACATTAGGATGCTATTACATGTATATGAAATTATGAGTATAATGAAATGTATGACATATTTTTTGATATGACGTTGAAACCAAATTTTGCATATATATTGTTTATGTCATTTGTAGCACTGCATATTGCATATTTTTGTTTTTGGGTCTTCATATTGCAGATTTCTGCAATTTCCTATCAAATACATTACTGGATCCTAGAATCTGGTTGTATACTGAGGTATTTTTGAAAAGTAAAATACACTACCAGATCGAAGACTCTAGTAGTGTATACCAATAGTGTATTTTAGAAAAATTTAACTACCGGATGTGTGAATTCAATAAGTAATGGTAGTTTTTTTTTCTCCAAAATTTTATACAATTTGTGTGGTTGATGTTTAACCCTAATTTGTTTGATTGATGTTTATCCCTAATTTGTGCGCTCAATATTACAAATACACCTATATAAATACGGGTCTTTTGGGTCACCACAAATCTGAAACTTCTTTTTTGTTATTGTAATTTTAGACATGGTTCAAGGAAATGTCTGAAGTTAATTTCAAGCATTTAAAATCTCCAATAACATTTGAAAATTGTAACAAATGTACTCTGTCAAAACTAAAAAGTCATCTTAACTGCATATTTAAAATGACAGATGGCACCACTACAAGGTGATTAGTATATAATATCAATGTCCTTAAATCACACTCAAATATAGAAACCCAGAAGGTACTATTTATTTTTATTTCATGCATTTTAAGAATAATACAGATGTAAGATCTATGTTCACAGTTAATGATGTTTATAGAGACAAAGGTCTGATCAAGTTGTACGCTAAGTGTTTGCCATGTAAATGTTCTCCAAGTAACGAAAACTCTTTAATGGATGTTGTCACCAATTTAAGAGATATGTGATTTATTTAATATAAGTTTTCATGGAATATACTCGTGTGCTTCAAGTGCAAGGTCTCTAACCATCCGACAAATTTGCAGCATGTCAACTACATCATATGTGTACTCATGTTGTATGATGAGCTTCAAGTCTACAGGTCTCAAATGATTTACCTCTAGAAAGATTGCATGAAAGGATGGAAAACCTATAAAGTAAGTTATATATCCAACTACAGTTTCTCAACTCATGTCCAAGAATAGTCCTTGCATATCTGGGGTAACTAGATGTAGTCTAAAATTTAGATATGCCTTCTCGACCTCCTGCATACTCATGGTAGAAGGAACATATATGTCTAGAAGTCTAAGGATGGTTTGGATATACCCAAGTTTCCTAAGCACATGCTCAGACAAGTGATGACACTTCATGTTACCTCCGCATCTAATCCAGCCAGAGTACCAACATATTTCCTCCAATGGACGAGCCAGACAATTGTATTCATAGGGAGAAAACCAATAATCTTAGACCTCCAACGGATCCAATGTATTCATGTATGTTTCTGCTAATGGATGAACTCGATGAGAAATGAACATATATGCATGTGGAAGGGACTCATCAAATGCATCTTGTAGAGTCCATGGACAGATCGTAGAAAAATATTGCATGATTCATACCTAAAGCAAAAAAAAAAGTAAATTATAAATTAATTATAAATTATGTTGCAATAAAATAAACTAATATTATATAAAAAAAAAATACTCCAATTAAATTAACTCTTAATTACCTGAAGAAGGTACAAGTAACCACCTATTTCGTCTTGGTCTTTCTAGCATCACCTAGCTGACTATACAAGAAAGCAAGAGTGGCAGCACCTCATGCATACTCTCGAACACTACCCAAGTCTTTGAAGTACTGAACATATGTAACATCGATGTACGTTACACTTTTGTTGTTGAATATGGTAGTGTGCACAAAGTAGAGAAGATAACATCTGATGATGTTAAGTGGATGATATTCCCTCACCTAGTCATGATCAGCAAATTGAACTGATTTGTTCAGATGAATCAAAAATTGGACTTTAAAGGGTGAGAATCTAACATGTGTTCCCCTAGTACTTTGAACCTACAACACGTCATCTAAACTGAAACCAAGATACCACTCAACACCCTCATCCTTCACTAGCAGCATATGTGTTAGGCGATGTCCAATGATTGGCCAGTGCAGAAGACATGACACATCGTCCAGATTCATTATCAACTCAGCAATAAGAAGATGAAATGAGCTAGTCTCCTTATGCCATCTCTCAGCAAATGCAAACAACAGGCCGACATCTATTAATTTGTAGCATGTGCGTCCAAGATCAGCTAAGTTGAAGGCTTTAATTGGATTCCAAAACCAAGTCAAAGTAAAAGCTGGAACCTAAAGTTGACATATCTTTCTCTTATTGTTGACGCATTTAAGACGCATACACTCCTAAAAAAATATCCATGGTTATTCCTTTGATGATTAAATAAATAAATAATTAATCCATATTTAAATAAATTTAGAATTAAAAATTACATCTCCAGCCAATATGTGTGCCTCCATGTGGTTCTCAAAATATGGTAGCAAAGACATATCAATGGGGTCCCTAGGAAATCCATGGACATATGGTGGTGGTGGTGGTCCCTGAAATGGTGCATGTGGCGGCAGTGCAGGCATCTTGTCATGTACATGTTCAATGTTAACTTGTGCCTGAGAGTCAGAGTTTTCACCTCTAACCCATTGTTGGGTCTCTCTACCATGTTAGAATCGAGTAATATCATTGTCACCTCTCATTTTTGAAAGAAAAATAGAAAAACAACAACATCATCATCATCAATCAATTGATAGAACAACAACATCATCATCAACATTCATCCCTAACTACTAATGAAACTACAACAACAACTATAAACTAACTATATATCAATACAAACTCTTACAAATCGAAAACAACCAATTGACAAAACAACAACTACATTCATCACTAACTACAAGTGAAACTATAACAACAACAACATAAACATAAAGACTAAAATCAAAAGTATAAAAACATAAACATAAACCCTAAAATATAAAATATAAAATATAAAAATAAAAAACTTACTTTTTGATGATTAAGAGTTGATGAATGAAAAAAGTGATATTATAGTGTGGATTTAAGGTAAGAAAATCATATTATAGTTGGATTTGAGAGAAATAGAGGTTTATAGAGTTTTTGATTTGGAAATTAAAGTGAAACGGGAAAAGGGTGTTCTGCCCTATATGTTGGTAGCTATCGGATGCGTGTTTTCGCTAAATAATCGAACTGAATCATGCAATCTGGTAAGGGGTAATTTGAGTTTTTTGGAGGGGTTTGTTAGAGTCATGGGGGATAAGAAATTCTCATATATGATTTCTATATTTGGTCAGTTTGTTTAAGATTTTTTTTTAAATGATTTTTATAGTATTTTATTTTTTTTATAACATTTTTGAAAGAGAATTTTAAAAATAAAGCTTCAAATGAAAAATTGGTTTAAATAGTTTATCTTAAACTAGTATTTCATCTTTTTTAAAAAAATTATAATGAAATTTTAAAAAATGATTAAAACGAAAAGTTATTTTGAGAAGTTCATCATAAAAATTATTTTTGAAATAAACCTTTTTTAAAAAACATATGATTTTTATCATTCTAAAATCTCTAATAATGACCATCTAAGTTATTGACTATTAAATTTTTTTTTAATTGATAATAAATAAATTTAAAAAAATCCTGCTATTTTTAAGTAGATTTCTTTAAAAATCATTTTTTTAAATATAAAATCAAAATCACTTTTAAAATTTTAAACAAACAGGCCCAATGAACAGCCAAAAAAAATATAATTCAATCTATTTTTTTGTTTGTTTTAGAGAATACGGATCAATGTTATAATTGAGGTGTGGTATAACTATTATATAACTATTATATAACTATAAGAAAAGGTTAAAAAAACTATAAAAATTAAAAAGGGTTCAAATCGACCTTTTGTGTAACCTAAAAGCTGCAAAATTAATTTTGTCTCCAAAAGAAATCGCCGCAAGTTCTGATTAAAGATATAAAAGTCCCTTTTAATACTTTTGTAAATGTACTCTTCCACAGGTATACATAGGGGTGTACATGGGTGTGAGTTGATCCGTCAACCCAATCACCTAATCCAATTCGATTTTTATCCGTATCCGGTCATTTTTGAGTCCGATCCAACCCAATCTGTTGAAACCCGCTTATATTTGGTTCGGGTAATGGGTTTAACAATTTGAACCCGTCGACTCGTGACCCGATCCGGTAATTAGTTATATTTTTTTTTTAAAATTTTGTTTGGCAGTCCCAGCAGTCCAATAGGATTTTATTACTCTTCTTCTTTAGATTTTTATCTTCTTGAAGTCGCACCGCCGTCCACCTTCTTCTTTTGTTAAGCAGGTGCTCACAACTGTTATGATTTTTATATGAATTAGTTATAGTAAAATATTATTAATAACTGATTTTATTATGAATGATGATGCAAGGTGTTCATGCGTCTAGACTAAATACAGAATTTTTCTCGCAGTTTAGCATTTAATTTATTTTGGCCTTGATTCCCATTATAAGCTTGAGTATGTTGAATTTTGTTTTAAAAGAATGTATGGAAACTGATAAGTTCGATATATGATGGAAAAACTAAAAATTATCATCAATAAATTGATTGAACACTATATTGTTTTGTATCCTATTACTAATGAAGCTAGTGATTCTAGTACCTCGAATCTCAACATGCACTCACAATCTAACATTGAAAAGGGAGATGAGGATGATTGGGAAAATTTGTTTAGATTGAACATGAAGAAAAAACAAGGCGAGTTGTTAAAAAGTGAGTTGGATAGGTATTCAGAGGATGGTGTTGAAGATGACTCCCATACATTCGACATTCTTATATGGTGGAAAGGAAAAACAAATAAGTATCATGTTCTTTCTCGCATAGCTAGAGATATTTTGGTTATTCAAGTGTTTACTGTATCATCTGAGTCGACGTTTAGTACAGGAGGTCGAATACTCGATTCATTTCGTAGGTCATTAAATGTCACTATTGTTGAAGCTTTGATTTGTACTCAAAATTGGATCAAATCTCCTAGCAACTGGGTTGGTTGAAGTACAAAAGATTGAGTCAGGTACGTATGTTTTATTTTAACTTTCAAATTGATTTTCCTTTATTTTTGTTTATTCTTTTAATCATTTGGTGTGCTAATGAGATTGTGTATTGTATTTAAAATTTTAGAGTTGCCTGGATTAGTTTCAATTGATGTTGGGGTGATTGTTGTTGAGTTTAATACAATCACTACAACATCTTAAGATATTAGTTATTGCTTTTGTTTAATGCATATTTTACTTATTTATTATTTCTCCTTCTTTATTTCCTCACTTTTATTATTGATATTTGATTTTGCAGATTCCCAATTATTTCCTTCCATACTTTGAGGAACTTGTTAAGTGTTTGTACTTGAAGTTGACATTGCTTAGAATTAATGAATTTTTATATTTTATTGATTTACTGTTGTTGAATTTATTTATGTATTTGAAGATTGTTGGATTTATTTTTTTGTGTGAGAGGTTGATGGTTTTTTTAAAGAATTGAATTATGTGATTGAAATTTTATAGTTTTTAAGACATTCAAGTATTAAATATATTTTCATTCAATATATTTTCCTGTAAAATAAAACACAGATTATTATTTATGTATAACATGTCAACCCAACTCAATCTAACATGTTCTTGATCGGGTCGGTTTGGTTCGGGTTATATGAAAAAATATATGAGTTTAGAACTTAACTCAACTCAAAGATAATTGATTGAGTCGAGTAGCGGGTTTTGTCAAAACCGGCCCAATCCAACTCACGTACACCTCTGTATAGACATACTTTTATATTATATTATATTATATTATATTATATTATATTATATTATATTATATTATATTATATTATATTATATTATATTATATTATATTATATTATATTATATTATATTATATTATATTATATTATATTATATTATATTATATTATATTATATTATATTATATTATATTATATTATATTATATTATATTATATTATATTATATTATATTATATTATATTATATTATATTATATTATATTATATTATAATATAATATAATATAATAACCTCCTATATTCTCATATATTGATATGTAATTTATACCATCGTGGTAAATTATGCCAAACACCATACATGTGAGGTAATATAAAATATCTTCAAAACACAAAATAACTCAGATTTAAAATATATGCAAATTTCTTAAAAATAAATAAGTTTCTTAAAATGGTATTAAACATTTCAATTAATTTGAAGTTGGATTCATGGCTCACGGTCTTTTTTTTTTGTTTTTTTTATGAGTCTAAATATTTTGAGAACATAATTGTGTACTATCCAAGGGTGACACTTTTAAAAATTTAATTAGTATTTATTTATTAGAATGCTCATCCATGAAAATATACGGTGAATTATATAAAATATTCACACAAAATTAAAATCATTCAAATTTTCTGTATGTATCAAATTGGAAATTTGGGGGTACAAGACTACATGTAAATTGGAACTTTCCTATTTTTAAAATACAATACAACATTTTATTAAATCATTCAATTATAAATAAAATAAAAAAACATAACATATAGACATAAGCTTAAAGAAGACAAGGTCAGAAAATGTTGTATCCTAATTTAATTATAAACTTGTATCCTAATTTCATCATTTCCACTTCTTCCCCTATTCTCCACTAAATCATTTCTCATTCAATGTATGTTTTTGATTTTGCGTTTTCAATGATGAGTAGAGGTGGAGGTGATTTCGTGTTCCCTCCATCTTCATGGACAAATAAGATACAAAGTTCTATGTTAGGTAAGTGATTTTTGGTTTTATGTATTTGTTTTTCGCTATATTTAAATATCGAGATCAGTATGCCTAGCAGTATTATATTAAAAAAATCTATCTCTTTTTCATTTTGCTTTATATTGTTATGTCTTTATTCCTTTTCAGGAATGTGGTCCATATGCTTGGTTGTATTAATTTTTGGTCCATGTATAGTTTGTTGCATTATAATTTGACTGAGTTGTTGTGTATTCAATGATTTGGTTTGTATAGGCCAACTGAAGTTTAAGAGTTAGGTTAAGATGATGTAGTAAAATTTGTTGGAGATGTCAAAGGATTTAGTGTAATTGAAGTCTTTGTGGAACACATTGTAGACAATCTCATCATTAGTGATGAAAGTCCAATTCAAGAGTAAGTTGAAGCCAAAAAAGTCCATGATGAAGCTAAACAAGTTCAAACTGAACTAGTTCAAGCTGAAGCAGTTCAAACTAAAGTGGAACAACCTGAACCAGTTCAAGCATAATCTAAACTAGTCCATGATGAAGCTGAATAGGATATTGGTGAGGATTATGTGAGTGAAGAAGATGATGATTATTTTGATGATTCAAATGATGAAGATGAAGACATGGGTGATTTCCATGAGGGTGAAGATTGGGACTGGATTTATGAAATACCAATTGAGACATTTGTTAATGTTGTAAGCAATGAAAATTCATCTAAAAGACCTGCAAACCCAAGAACAAACCCATGGCCTAGTTCTACAATTGGTTTTGAAGAAAATTATGTGAATTATGATGATTTGGATACTCGATCAGGAAGTGAAGTTGATGAAGAGGATGTTAGGAAATTTCCTAAATTTAACCAACTGGAAAATGGTGATGAAGTAAGGTTTGACTTGGGCATGAAATTCAATACAAAAGTGATGATTACAAATGTTGTTAAAGACTTTGCAATTGAGGCTAAGAAAAACTTGTATTTCAAAAAGAATGATGGAGAGATAATGATTGTTAGGTGTGAGCCAAAATCTCCATTTTACATAAGGATTAATAAAAAGACGTCAAACGAATATTGACAATTACTGAGTTTCACAAATGATCATACATGTCATAGGACGACCAAAAATAGACAAGCTAAAGACTTAATGGCTTTCTAGGAATTTCATTCCTATGTTGAGACATACACCTGAAATGAAATCCAAGGGATTGATTGTTAAGGCACTTGAGAAATGGGGCGCGAAGTTGTCAACATACCAATCTTATAGAGCCAAAGTAAGAGTCATAGAAATGATTCAAGGTTCGCAAAGGGAGCAATATGCACACTTGATGTTGGACCGATTTTTGAGAGAATATTTGTATGTTTGAGGCTTGTAAGGTTGTGTTTTATAATACATGTAGACCTTTAATTGGGATATATGCTTGTTTCTTGAAGGAGAATATGATGGTCAATTAATAGCCTTAATAGGTAAATATATAAATAATCAGATGATTCCCATTGCATATACAATTGCAGAAGCAGAAACAAGAGACTTGTGACAATGGTGTCTGGATCTTTTATTGAAAGACCTTAACAATGTTCAACATAGGCAATATGCATTCATTTCAGATCAACAAAAGGCATGTATTCCCTCATTTATGAATCTTTTTATATTTGTCAATTTATTTAGTTTTTTTATGAATTGATTTATATGTAACAACTTTTTATGAATTGATTTCAGGGATTGGTACCTGTTATGTCAACATTGGTGCCCATGTGAAACATATTATATGTTAAGCACTTATATGGAAATTGAAGAGAAAAAAAAATAGTATCTTGAAAGACATATGAAATAACTTCTTTCGTTAGCAGCAAGGACTACAGTGGTTTAGGATTGGGAGAAAGCAATGCAAAAAATTAAGGCAATCAATGAAGATGCTTGGAAAAGCGTGATGCAACCCCCACCTTCTATGTGGACTAGGTCTGCATTTCTCACTAATATGGAATTGACCTCCAAGTAAACAACATGTATAAGATTTTCAACATGGTTGTATTAGAGTATAGAGATAGGCATATCATAACATTACTTGAAGGCTTGAAACATTACATTACAGTAAGGATTATCAAATAGAAAAAACTCATGCTACGATATAGAGGCAACATATGTACTAAAGGCAAAAAAGGTGGTTGGGGGTTAGTCCCCAACTTGGCATGGAGATGATAATTTTAACTTATTTAGTGGCACAAATGGTGTAGACACTTATACAGTAGATCTACACACAAAAACTTGTGTTTGTCGTAAGTGGAATTTGATTGGCATTTTGTGTTGTCATGCCCTTGTTTGTATATGGCACAACAAATTTGATCCAGAATTTATGTTTCACCTTATTATAGGTATAAAATCTAATTTTAACTGCATAATCGTTTAATTCCTTTTAAATATGATTTTAAATTTTTAGTTCTAGTTCAATATTGGTTCACTTTTGGTTCATTACTTATTCAGATTTGGTTCAATTTTGGTTCAATATTGGTACAATTATGGTTTAGTTCTAGTTGATTTTGTGGTTCAGTACATTATGTTTTCTAGTTTCTAGGTGATTTTCTGGTTCAGTTTTAACGTGTTATTTTTTGTTTGGTTTTAAATAGGAAAACAAACTTCTTGACAAGTTACTCTTACATTGTAATGCCATCAAATTGACCAAAAGTTTGGCTTGCATCAAATGAAGAGCCAATAAAACCCTCGATCATGAGGAGAACACCAGGTAAACCAAAGAAAAAGAGGAACAAATACAATGACGAGCCAAAAGGTCTTAACATACTACAAATACACTTTGCAACAATGAAATGCAAAAAATGTGGGAAGCTTGGTCCCAACACGAGGACATGCAAAGGGTAAAAGTGTTGCTGATAGAGATATCCCAAAAGGTGGAAATAAGGTTAAGAGAACTAAGAAGGCAAATATAACAGGGGTTGGAGGAGATGAGAGAGAAACACCAATTGTTTTATATCAGGGTTCACAAGCTCCACAAACTCAAGTTTCACAAATGAGTTGATGGAACCAAACTTATGTAGTCTATTTTGATTATTATGAATATGTAATGATGGAACCAGACTTGGGAATTTTATTTTGTAATGCAATAGTATGTATGGCCTCTTTTTGGAACCAAAATTGTATTTGGCCTCAATTAAATAATGTCTTTGTTTGTAGTGTATACTTTTGGAACCAACCTAAGTTATGTTTATTTTGTTCTGGTTGTAATGCAAAATCTTGGTTGCCATAAATTTATTTTTATTTTGTTATGTTTGTTTGAGAAAACTACATTAATATTATATCTTGAATGATATCAAACTAGTGCTAATTTGTTTGAGCAAATTGCATTAGTAGAATGATACTAAACTGAATTATTAAGACGCAAAAATAGGCAATGTTACCAATTTGATAAAAGGATACCAATTTGATTTCACAATAACAACCTCATTCATTCAAATTTGATTTGATTAGACAATTTCATTATAATTTTAATCCTAAACACCATATTAGGCAATTTCATTACATTTTGACTTGATTACACAATGAAATTACAATTAAACCCTATACACCATATTAGAGTCTAATTACCTAAACTCTAAATCACACCATTAGACAAACCACATTAGTAGTCAACACCCTAGATTACATCATTACAAAAGACCCTTAGTCCAATCCTTTCAATTACTCCAACATTACATTAATCAAAAGAACAATGCCCAAGAGCCATGAAAGTGCCAGAAAACCCTTATTAGTTTCATCTTCTACTTTAGTTCATCATCATACTTTGTCACACTGTCTTACTTCTTGAATTCATCAATCCTTTCATCAGAGATATAATAACTTCTTTTGTTTGTTCTATCATTGGCTTATCAAACCAATCAAAGAAATTGCAAGTTTTTTACTCTGTAATTGAAACAACATAGCAACAACAACAACAAAAAAGGATTAAATCTTCATTCAATGAATTTTTATAATCTTAAAACAGTAGAGCAAAAACTCCAATTAAGTCTAAATAATAATGTGTATCATATATAATAATACAAACTAAACTTTTATATAATAATAATAATAATAATAATAATAATAATAATAATAATAATTATTATTATTATTATTATTATTATTATTATTATTATTATTATTATTATAATTTACCTTTGAAATCCAATTTTAATAAAACAACAATCAATTTAGACTTATTAGTTATCATTGAATGCTTCAATCTTGTAAGTATTTCTTGATATTATAACAACTTTTTACTAAAACAATATTCATCCATTCTAATTTGTAGAATATATCAAAAACAATACAAATTCAAATTCATTAAAACTGAAAATAACAAATTTATAAATAAACTCACAACATTTACATTAATTTCATAATACTTATAAATTTAACAAATTTAATTGTAAAATACATATATCTATAATTTAAACGCTAGCTGAATTGAATATATAATTAATTGAAATTAATACACCAACACTAAAAAAATCAAACAATACATTATTAAAAAGAATAACAAATCAACGAGGTAGACAAGGATAACTTATTTTCCTCTTCAAAACCCATTACAAAAATTCATTTAAATTATAAGAAAAATTTCTAATATTTTCTTTTATAGAAAAAAAATTATTTATTATAAATCCCTTTTCTTCCCACTTTCCATTCCTCATAAATAACACTCAACCTATTTTGCCGCTTCTTTCTCCGTTCGATGTCTACCTGGCATGAAACAATTTCTCCAATTCGTGTCTTCAACCCCTTTCAATCTTACCAGGTTACTTCTATCTAGTACCTCTTCTTTTATTTCCCAAATTCGTTTAAATGAAAATACATTTTTTTTTTCTCAAAGCAAAAATGTTTGATTTTTATTTTTCCTTTCATTGAACTGATTATAAAATAAATTCAAAATGTCGTGTCACACTCATTTGAATATGTGTTAATAAAATCTCAAGCTATTAGGGTAGGTTTACTGAAATAATAACGATGTTGTAGTTTTGCAGTGTTCAGAAGCATTTGAATAACAAGACATTGGCTTTTTGTCTAAGTGTTAAAGCAATGGGGTCTAAAAGAGTGAAAAGACCATTTTCAAATTTATCAGAACCCATTTCATCATTTGTTGAGGTTAAGAAGGATATCAAGCTCAAAGGGTTGGAAGCTAAACCAGGTTCCAAGCAGCATGTTGTTAAGGTCTATTTTTTTTTTATAGGCAATCTTCCTGATGGTTAATTTTCTATGGGAAGAAAGAATTTGTTAGCAATAGGGTCGAACCCTAGACTGGCGTTTACTTTGTGCAAACATTTTTAATTTTAAATTTCAAAAATTTGTATTAATTTTACTTGTTAACAAGGAGTTTAAAGACTTTTGAAGTGAACATTTGTCTACAATTCTAGAAACAAAGAAAATCTTAGAAAAATTATTTTCATTATTTATGGAAATGAATTTTCATTTACTATCATTTCATATTCTCTCCATAATAATAGTTCATTTCAAGAGTCTTTCATTAAGGTAAAAGAACACACATTATAGGAAATGAAAAACAATTTTTTCACAAAGTAAACAGGGCCTAGATCTCCTCCTTCTTTATACTTCTCTGCGTCCCAACCCATACCACTGGTCTACATCTTCGGGCACAATTGTCATTTTTATTCTACTTTGACTAGTATTGTAATCCTCTTTTTTTCTCTTTCTATTTCTTTTGGTTATTCACTATATAAGTTGATAATGTAGGAAAATGATGTTGATAGCTATTCCATTGAGATTGAGAGATTAAGAAATGACCCGACCGTAGTAGACACCATGACTGTTCCTGAACTCCGGAAGACATTGAAGTAAGTAGATATATGTTTTTCCCTTAAAAAGAACCCACTGTTTTAGTTCTAGTTACAAACAACATTGTGAAGTTATTATTTATATGTTTGGAATGGTTTTCAATTTTCAGGAGTATAAGGGTCCCTGCCAAAGGTCGTAAAGATGATCTTTTGTCTGCATTGAAGAGTTTCATTGACAATAATATGTGTGGTATGCAAATTCTTTCAGCATTCTCTGAGCCTTTCTGTTTTTTGATAAAGGGAGGAAATGGAGTTTGTTTTTTTCTTTTGTTCTAACTTCAATTGTTGTCTCTAAAGTCCAAACAGTTTCTTGTTTTACTCTTTCACATCTTTATTTTCTTTAAAAAGTAGCTCAAGCTGTATAAATGTGATGGTTAAAAAGTTTCTTTGTGTTCTGCAGAACAAGATTCTCAAATTAGAGAAGAACAAGGAATGTTAATTTCTTCTGAAAATACATCTTTAGAAATGAAAGCTAAAAAGGTATCAGGTGAAGAGCCTGTGGATGATGATTGTAATGATGCTCTAGAGACAGTTGAACTTGACCGGGGTAAGAGAAGGTTAAAACAATCAGAACCCAAAAGCAAAATTGTCAAAGCAACAACCAAAAAGAAGCTGTTAGTTAAATCAGATGAGGTTTCAGGTAGTGTTCTAGACTCTAATGTATGTAGAATTATAAACTTTCTGCTCTGAAGTATTTAGCATAACTGTCATTCGTGAGACATTCCTTTATTTGTCTCCTACTTTGTCAATTTTTATTCAAGTGTGTCATTCATGAAGTGATTAAGTTGATCTTATATGTATGTTTTTGGCAGATTTTAAGCCTTCCAGAGAAAACAGAAACACATCTACGGATGTTGTAAGCATTGTAGCACAATCAGATGAAATCAGTACAACCACTATTCAAACCGAAACATGGACTGTTCTTGCTCATAAGAAACCTAAAAAGGATTGGGTTGCGTATAATCCTAGAACTATGAGACCCCTACCACTTTCTCAGGATACAAAATCTGTCAAGCTTTTGTCTTGGAATGTCAATGGATTGAGAGCATTGCTAAAATTAGAAGGATTCTCAGCTCTTCAACTTGCTGAAAGGGAAGACTTCGATGTATTATGCTTGCAAGAGACTAAAATACAGGTAGAATATTGGTTCTGGTAAAACACTCCTTTCATAAGTGGATCTTATGTTATGCTGTAGTTGAATTACGTAAATTCTGACGGTTGCTGAAAAACTAAGCCCTGAACTAACTGAAGAACTTGCTTTTATTAATCAAGTTAATTTTTCTTTTGGAGTGATGAAAGATACTTTCCTCAAGTGAATCACAATAGGAGATAATGTCAGAAAAAAGAAAGACAGACGAAGAAAAACCTGAACTTACTCATTTTCTTTCTCAATTTATGAAACTATTTTGCTTTTGAAATCCTTAATACTTTAGTATTCTAGTTATTTTGATTTGCAAGAAGTTAAAGTAAGGTTAATAGTTTAGAAATTCTTTTATACTCCCTTCGGTCTCATATAAGCAAAATAAACTACTTTCACACCCCTTAAGAAAAAGTAGTTAGTCTCATTCAATTTTCTCAAACTAATCAAAAAAGTAATTGTAAACCAAATTACCCCTCAGGGGAACTTGTTCCATAAAATAGAAGGTTCACTGAAAACTAAAATCTAAATTAATTGAAGAGTAACTAGAGAAGAACATTAAATATGGTAAAAGTAGTTAACATTTTCTTATATTTAAAACCATAGAACATAAGTTTTTGGTTGCTTATATTAGAGACTAGAGGGAGTAATAATAAAAGTAGAACTTTATGCTATTTTGTATGAGTCTCAAAAACATATACGTAGAAGGTATTTAACATATTTTGTGATACATGGTACATGTTCCTTTTCACTCAATCTTTTTTGCCAATGCCTTCTGCACCTTCAATCTCTATAGAATTTTTTTAAGGTTTATTGTAGACAACTTGCAAGTTGCATACACTTGCTGAAGGACCTCTAATTTTGGGGTGAATTGAAGAAAAATTGAGCAATTTAAAATAATTAGAACGAGAGTGAAGGTTCTTTACCATGAAAGCAAAAGAATGTTGATTTGCAAATTTTGAAATATGCAGACTGTGTGAAGCTACTCCTGATAATCTAACCTGCTGCCTAATAAAATATATCAACGATGATGTTTATGTTTATGTTAAAATTCAGTGTTCATTTGCTCTCTTATTTACAAGTACTCTGGTTTTGCAAACAGGAGAAGGATATCGAGGAAATAAAAAAGCGACTGATAGATGGTTATGAGAATAGCTTTTGGACATGCAGTGTTTCTAAACTTGGTTATTCTGGAACTGCAATAATCTCAAGGGTATGTTCACTATGTTCGCCCTGCCTCTTCATACCTAGTTGAAACTTTTTGTACCAACATTAAATTGTTTTTTCTACATTTAGAAGAAAAGGCTATTTATAGTAGTGACTATTCCTTGCACAATTAACTCATGCCAAATTTAACTATGGAAACTGGAGATGTAATGGTGCATGATTATTATATAGTGATTTGTTCTACACATTTTTTTCCAACTAAAGTTTTTGTCAATGATATTAATGGTAATATAAAATCATTTTGTACCTACTTGAGGCGAAGCTTTTGTCACAGCGTACTCTAGTCATATTCTATCTTCAACAAAGCTAAACACTAACTAGATTTGTTCTTATAACATGGTTGTTTTGTACTCTAATCTGTTGCTTTATCATATAACTTTAAGAATTAAGTTCGATGCCTGAAGGTGACACAATTTTCATTTTATCAAGATAGAATGCAAGAATGGTGTTCGGTTTATAATTTTTTTTTAATATTACTTTCATTTAATTGAAATTCTGACAGATAAAGCCTCTGTCAGTTAAATATGGCCTTGGTATATCTGATCATGACAGTGAGGGTCGACTCGTGACCGCAGAGTTCGATACATTTTATCTGATAACCGGATACGTGCCTAATTCTGGAGATGGCTTGAGAAGACTGGTACTTTTATTCAATTACGTTAATTTTAGATTTCTAAGTCGACTTTTTTTCTATATTTCAACCTGGCAAATGTATATCCTCATCCAACTAACCTTTCGTGTTTGAATCTAGTCTTATAGGGTGGACGAATGGGATCCAGCTCTCAGCAATTATTTGAAAGTATGTAATACTCCTTTCCTTCATCAAATGCTGCAATAGGGCATAATTTATTTATTTACTTTTGTATTTATCGCTCCTTTAATACTATTATATCTCATCATCTTTTCGGAATGCACCGTACATCCTTTGTTATTTATATGAAATTTTGCTTGTGATATAACCGAGATAGAGATAATTTATTTTAGCCTTGTTTGCATGTGCTAGTGAAATCGAGCAGTGTTAATGTTTTTATATGGATTATTAAATTCAATGTTAAGTTACTAATGACTTATCAAATGCATCATTACTTTATTCCAACAAAAAGTTTGAGGTGCAGAGTGATTCTTTTTTCATATTGTTAGTTGTTATTATGATCCTAATCCTATTACTATGATTAATGATTAATTTTCTGCTGGGTACAGGAGCTGGAAAAGTCAAAACCTGTAGTTTTGACTGGTGATCTGAATTGTGCTCATGAAGAGATAGACATATACAACCCTGCTGTAAGTTATTGCATTTATAATTCAATACTCTCATTATGGTTTTGCTATAAAATTTGAAATAAATTTTTCAATATTATAGAATTCAACATTTCTTGGAAAGAGCTGAACTTGTTAATTTGTAAATATGAAAGCTAGACATGCATGAGGCCAAATCTCCTTAGTCCTCCTTCCATCTTATATTAAGTATCCTTTAAGATTTTGCACACTTAGGAAAATTATTGGGTGTACTAACTTCTGGCATATTGAAATTTGTGATACTAAATTTGTTTACACATGAAAGGTAAGATGATAGTTAAAGTATGTAGAAAACAAAGGCAAGATGACAGTTAAATCAATGATCTGTTTGATAACATCATAATCAATCAAATGTGAGTATAAGATATCAAGAGCGGGGTGTTTTAATATATTATGATTGTTACATACATGTATGCACAGGGTAACAAAAGGAGTGCTGGGTTCACGGATGAAGAGAGGAAATCATTTGAGACAAACTTCTTATCAAGGGGATTTGTAGATACCTTTAGAAAGCAGCATCCTGGTGTTGTTGGATATACTTATTGGGGTTATCGGCATGGTGGCCGCAAGAATAACAGAGGTATTTTTAGCATACTCTATGTTTGAAATTCCATAAACACAAGTTTTAATATATGAATCATCAATTATCTGAATGAACTTTGAATTCCTTTCAAATAAACTCTCTTCTTTGTTCTCTCAATGATTTGTTTCATAAATGAAAACAGGATGGCGTCTTGATTATTTCCTTGTCTCAGAATCCATAGTTGACAAAGTTCATGATTCGTACATTCTCCCTGATGTCGTTGGCAGCGATCACTGTCCAATCGGCCTTGTTATGAAGCTTTAAATCTGCAATTGAAGAACTGGCTTTGAACTTGTAAAAAATGTTTTTTGTTGAAGAAGATCATGTAAAGAATGCTGATTTATGAGTAAGCAGGGATTTTTGCTTTTTTTTTTCCTTGCATCATCTTGTATAATTTTGCTATCCTTGTACATACTTACTATCCATGATCATTGTCCCTAGAACAGAACATACAGAGGTTTGAGCGTCTATGGAAAATTTAAAAATATGCTATGGATTGGATGATTAATGAGTATTATATATATATATATTTGAATACCTGTAAATCGTGGTTAAATAAGTTCAAAATCATGGTTAATTATATTCAATGGGTGGATGATAAGTTGCAACATGCTATAATCATTTACTGACTGTAATTAACTTTATATTTGAAATGTATTAACCATTCCAATTATTGTCAAAATTGTTGTAAATTTGTATCAAAACATCATTTCTCAATTTATATAGAAGATAAGTAAAGTCTGAAGGGATGAGTGACTTAAAGGGATACATACATATGATATATATTTGATATAACTAATGCTTTTTTATCAGTGGCGTAGTTGTTATTGTTGAATATATTAGTATTTTAATAAATATTTAATTTTTTACTTATTTTCATATGGATGGTTCACATGAAATATGTCCATTCTTTTTTTTTAGCAAGAGGTGCTAAGACCAACTGAGAAGTAAAGTTTCAGGGAAAACAAACTCCTTTTTAAGACCTTCCGCCATCACTAACTCACCCATCTCAGTGCAGTATTTCATAATGTGCTTAATGGTCGACTCTCCACCGTCTCCTGTTGCATCCATTCCAGGAACGGAGAAGTGAAGAACAGCTAGTTTGCATATCTCACATTGAAGCCAAACTTGTTTACGACCACTTCGTTAACATTATATGGTCAACTTGGTTGGCTGTAATGTTGCATCTTAACGCTCCCACAATGGGATTGGGTCGGTTCCCTACCCCTGGTCTATGCAATACATTAATGTTTCTGTATTGCAAGGGTGGATGTTTGGGTGCATCTCCACCTACTGGCAGGATGGTATTGTAACCTTGGTTGACGGCCATATTTCAAGCACTTGGTTTATGTGACCTACACTATATTTGTCAACTCGAGGGTTGTTATTATTCAAGGGTTGGCGAATTATTCCTTGTTCAGGCACATCGATATCAAGTGCTTGGTTCAACCGAAAACTTCTTATCAAGTGCTTGGTTCAACCGAAAACTGAGAAATTTTGTCCAAATCGTAAGCCTTCTTACGTCACAGCCTGTCTTTGACTAGCCACTTTTGGGTTGAGTGCCTCTTGAAACGACCATCCACCAGCGTTGGTAGAGTGCAACACATCATCAGATAACAACGGAACATTACCATTTTCGGATCCCTGTGTGTCGTTGTAGGCGTTTTGATACTCATCATGCTAGAAGTTCCGACATTTTGAGGAGTAGACATATTGTTAGTGTATTTTGAATTATTAGAAGTTTTTGATCGATAGATAGATCCACTTCTTAAACAGAGGTAAACAAATGGGCCCCACTAGAGTGCTAACTTGTTTACGGTGTTTATGTTTTTATGATGAAATTGACAAATTTCAATTCAACCACAAATAAATGTTTAATAAGTGTGATTGTGCCGTTCAGACTTAATTATCTCATTTTTAACTACCTTATTAATTATAGAGAAAATAGCGAGTCGCTCCGAGTTTTAGGTGGTGAAATGTGATTGAAAATAGGCTTGTAGTTTTAAGAACACTGATTTTAACTTTGATGTGAAAATAACTTAACTTTGAAGTAAATGTGCATGAAAAACAAAGTAGGTGAATAGTTAAATGCTTGAAACTGTAAAGTAAAGATCACAAGAAATTTAAAGGATTTGAAAATGCATTGTTGAATTGAAAGGAATTTAAAAGATGGTGGAAGATATACTTAAGTGGAAAGCTTGAATACGTTTTCTAGTTTATGAATAGACTTTAGAAATTAAGTATCCAACATTTTGATTAAGTGAAGGTAATCTCATATTTATAAAAGAAAAACTAAGCACCCCACTATCTGACAAACCAAGTTTAGGAGCTAGCTATTTTTTTGAGTAGTGCGCTTTTTGAGTAGTGCGCCTAAATACGCTGCAATTAGATTTAATTGAGCTATTCCTATCATAGACTTCTAGTCATACTGAATTTGTTGACTTTAGATTGACGTTGAACTTTTTTTCATTGACAACGGTCACACCTTCTTTAAGATTTATTGACTTTTATGTCGACCTTGCTAACGTTCACATGTGTCGTCTTAATAGTGAAATTTCGTCATAACATATTTGAATCGCTTGTTTATGTGATTAGAATCACTAATCACAAGGACTCCATATTTGCAAATTTTATCAATATGATTCGAATCAACTTCAAGATTTGGATCAAAACATGCATGATTCATGTAACACCCTGATTTTTAATAGCGCGAATGCATTTTTTTAAACAACTTAGTAAAATAATACGTCGCAACACAAAACGACAAGAGTCATAAATAATTACACATATATACAAACAAGCTAAAATAGTTTTTGGGACAATAATCTAAAGTATACAAATAGAAAATACATCGAGACTATGAGACCTATCAGACATCGCTCATATCCCTGGGGTATTCTTGGCAAACACTTGCACATAAATACTGCTCCAAGAATGTTATCTCCCCCTCACGTCAAAAAGTTGAACATTGACCCACCAAACAAAAGTCAACTATCAAGGTATGTCATAGATACAATCATCCCAAAACAAAACAAACCAAGTACAACCACCAAAAGAAAAACATTAAAGCCCTATACAACAAAAAACTAATCTGATCATCCACTAACAACTACAATAACAAGGGTGACCTCAACACAATGTACACGTTCCTTCAAGCGCAATATCTCTCCTCGAAGTAACTTCCTCCTACTCATCAGCCATAGAGGGATCAATCTCCCCAGCTGTCAGATCCATCCACGAGATAGGTGGCTTCGATGGTGCTGGAATCTCATAACAACTCACTACCTCAATGACAGTCGGTAAAAGATCATTCATTGGAAGTGGAAGCTCTGACTCGACCCACCTAGACGATCCTGCAATATCTTCTCCCGCAGGCATCAGCCCCTTACCGTTCTCGCCATCCCCCGGTCCAAGCACTACATCCTCTGCTCCTATGGTGGGAGTCACCACACCCACGGTGGCCTTCGTTTCAGCTTTAACTAAAGCATCCTCTATATCTTCACATGCTCCATTCTCCCCAAGTACCAATCTTCAGGTACAAGATAGTCCATTCTCCCCAACTCTCCTACTTGTCATCACCACTCTCCCCGTATATGTAGCCCTGCTTTAGATTGGGTTGTATACCCTAGCAGTCGGCGAATGCCGGTCAGGGAAATCTAACGACTTTTCCGTCATCAGGGTAACAGTCAGTAAGAAGAATTCGGGTATCATCTGAGGACAAAGCTCAATTTCCACAACAATGTAAAGAGTCACCAACCGAAATTAACATTTAACAATTACGTCATGAAGACCAACAATAACATTTAGCAATTACGACATGATAACAAACAATAACAAAGCATATATATAAAAATATCATATTATAACAAACATGACTCGTGTACCAAACACCCTAATGCAATGCTTATATGTCAATGCACATGATTCTGAAATTTCCCAACCCTCATCGAAGGGTATAAATCATAAATGTACCGCCTATCACAATATTAATTATCAAGGTGTCACCTATCACAAATCAACACGATTTATTAGAGTGCAGTCTATCAAATATCTACACGACAAAAAAAAAAAATCCTTGTAAGGATAACATAGATCAATCAACTCATGGAACCATCCTGTGGCCCATCACGATCACCACTAACATTGTGACCCATCACAATCACCACTAACATTGTGGCCCATCATAGTCACCACTAACATTGTGACCTAACATGGTCACCACTAACATTGTGGCCCATCACATCCACCAATAACTATGGATGCATGAGCATACTCTAACTCTTCCCTATCAATCATGTAAATGCAGCTATTAAAATACTCTCATTTTAATACTCATTAAACACAAATAATTTTTAATACTTTTTCACATAGTATACTCAAGAGATATTCTCATCAATAAATTCATAACATGTAGCAACACATATTATCACTCAAGAAGGCATAATCACATCAATATTAATCATCACATATTCACACATCAATCACACATATAAGATCCCTATGTGCAAACTAAAAATTTGGAAGGAGCCATTACCTCAATTTTAGTTTTTTCAACAACTATTGCTACCACAATCAAACACAACGAAAATATCGTTCGTGCCAACACCTTCAATCAAATAGTGTTTGACTTAATCAAATTAGTCCCTAAAACTTTAACTACCTTACAACAATTTCCATACTCCTAACCCCCTTAAAGTATATTTTACTAAAATAGTTTACAACGAGTAAAGATTAATAGTATTATTATTAACAATACACACTTTAAACATATAAAAATATATTTTTAGAAATCAACATTTTTCAATTTTTCAGAGAATTCACTAACCATTATTCGAAACGTCTTAAATTATTTTTCTCAAAATTTCTCACACAACCACAAATTTTGTCAAATTTACCATAACTCATTTTTTTGGTTTCAAATAACTACTGTAACGCCCCGTTTTTCAAAGCGAGGGTGTATTTTTTTTTTTCAAAAGAAATCAAACTAAAACAGAGAAATAAACGAGGAAATGCCTTTGGATAAATAATTGAGTCATTATAATTTACAAGCAGCGGAAAAGTTTCTCCAAATATAAATCCAAAGCACTTACACAACAACAAATGGTACATGGAACCCATTCAAATAAGGTGTCAAACTGACAATATTAGTATAAGTACAGTTTTCCAAATTAAAATACTCCAACCCAAAAAGAAGGACGTCTAGTCCCTATACATCAACCTAATCTGATCATCCTACCAAAAAACTATACACCCCGAGTGATCTCCACGCGCCCTGTGAGATCCTCCTAACGTAGCTCCAGTCAAGCATTCCCATCCGTAGGGTACGAACTAGTAGGATCGTCCTGGCTCTCATCTGAGGGCAAAGCCCAGATTTCCACAATAATTGTAAAGGGTCACCAACCTAAACAAGATATTAAGAGATTCCCCATTCTTAATACTCTTTTAACTTAAACGATTTCCGAAACGAATATTAAGTAAACAAGATATTAAGAGATTCCCCATTCTTAATACTCTTTTAACTTAAACGATTTCCGAAACGAATATTAAGTAAACAAGATATTAAGAGATTCCCCATTCTTAATACTCTTTTAACTTAAACGATTTCCGAAACGAATATTAAGTAAACAAGATATTAAGAGATTCCCCATTCTTAATACTCTTTTAACTTAAACGATTTCCGAAACGAATATTAAGTAAACAAGATATTAAGAGATTCCCCATTCTTAATACTCTTTTAACTTAAACGATTTCCGAAACGAATATTAAGTAAACAAGATATTAAGAGATTCCCCATTCTTAATACTCTTTTAACTTAAACGATTTCCGAAACGAATATTAAGTAAACAAGATATTAAGAGATTCCCCATTCTTAATACTCTTTTAACTTAAACGATTTCCGAAACGAATATTAAGTAAACAAGATATTAAGAGATTCCCCATTCTTAATACTCTTTTAACTTAAACGATTTCCGAAACGAATATTAAGTAAACAAGATATTAAGAGATTCCCCATTCTTAATACTCTTTTAACTTAAACGATTTCCGAAACGAATATTAAGTAAACAAGATATTAAGAGATTCCCCATTCTTAATACTCTTTTAACTTAAACGATTTCCGAAACGAATATTAAGTAAACAAGATATTAAGAGATTCCCCATTCTTAATACTCTTTTAACTTAAACGATTTCCGAAACGAATATTAAGTAAACAAGATATTAAGAGATTCCCCATTCTTAATACTCTTTTAACTTAAACGATTTCCGAAACGAATATTAAGTAAACAAGATATTAAGAGATTCCCCATTCTTAATACTCTTTTAACTTAAACGATTTCCGAAACGAATATTAAGTAAACAAGATATTAAGAGATTCCCCATTCTTAATACTCTTTTAACTTAAACGATTTCCGAAACGAATATTAAGTAAACAAGATATTAAGAGATTCCCCATTCTTAATACTCTTTTAACTTAAACGATTTCCGAAACGAATATTAAGTAAACAAGATATTAAGAGATTCCCCATTCTTAATACTCTTTTAACTTAAACGATTTCCGAAACGAATATTAAGTAAACAAGATATTAAGAGATTCCCCATTCTTAATACTCTTTTAACTTAAACGATTTCCGAAACGAATATTAAGTAAACAAGATATTAAGAGATTCCCCATTCTTAATACTCTTTTAACTTAAACGATTTCCGAAACGAATATTAAGTAAACAAGATATTAAGAGATTCCCCATTCTTAATACTCTTTTAACTTAAACGATTTCCGAAACGAATATTAAGTAAACAAGATATTAAGAGATTCCCCATTCTTAATACTCTTTTAACTTAAACGATTTCCGAAACGAATATTAAGTAAACAAGATATTAAGAGATTCCCCATTCTTAATACTCTTTTAACTTAAACGATTTCCGAAACGAATTTAAGAAAACTGAAATATTAAGAGATTCCCCATTCTTAATACTCTTTTAACTTAAACGATTTCCGAAACGAATATTAAGTAAACAAGATATTAAGAGATTCCCCATTCTTAATACTCATTTAACTTAACGATTTTCAAAACAAACAAGTAAACAAGACATTAAGAGATTCCCCATTCTTAATACTCATTTAACTTAACGATTTCCGAAACAAAATATTAAACAACCGAGACATTAAGAGATTCCCCATTCTTAACGCCCAGTTAACTTAAACGATTTTTCAAAACAACATTAAGTAACCCAGACATTAAGAGATTCTCCATTCTCAATATCCAGTTAACTTAAACGATTTTCACAAACACACATTAAGTAAACCGAGATATTAAAAGATTCCCCATTTTTAATACTCGTTTAACTCTAATGGTTTTCAAATTTCACAACAAAACCAACTCAAAACATTTTATCAAATTCAATTCACAATCCACACCAAAACACATCAAATTTCATCGGTATTAACTTAGAACACGTCAAATACGACGAACACAAATCAACACAACATAACACTCAAACACATCAAATTTCATTTACCCATAATCATACACAAATGAGTTAAGTTCATTTTCCACGAAACATCCATCAAATATAACCAAAACCTAACTCTAAGATTTTACCCATAAAGTCTTAGATCCATTTTCCCCCAAATCAATACTCAAACCCTAACAAGATCCTTTCCACACAATCACAGATAAGTCCCTAAATGCAAACTAAAAGTTTGGAAGGAGCCCTTACCTTAACGTTAGCTTTAACGTGGGTTTCCGGTACCGCGAGTAAAACTGGTAAAAATCTTCGCTCGCAATGTCGCCTCCAAGTTGGTCCCCTAGCACCGTAGCGTGGTAGTGAGCAACTTTCCCTTCTAACTCTTCGCGGAACGAAGCTTAGATCTAGAAGAAACGGAGGGGTTTGTGTTTGAATCTCAAATACCGTTTTTCTTCGTTTTCGGATCAAAGAGGAAGAGTGGAGTTGCGGAATCCTTGTTCTAACACTCACCCAACCTTGGGTTACTAGTCTTGAAGAAAAGAAAGCAACGAAAATGAAAGCGGGAGAAGGAGAGAAAAGTGGTCGCGGGTAGCAGAGGAAGAAGATGGAAAATTCGGATTTTCCTTCCTTTCTTTTTCTTTCCTTTGTTTTTCCTTTCTTCCTTTTTCATTCTTTCCTTTTTATATCCTTTTCTTTTCCTTTTCATTCCTTCTATTTTCCTTTCTTTTTCCCTCCAACCAAACATAATTATATATTAAATATAACTTAACAAATATCTCAAAATATCTAGATATTTGTTAAATTACCATTTCACCCGTAACGCATTAAATTCTCCGTAAAGGATTCACCGCAGTTCATTTAATTTATTTATCGACGAGAAATTCTAATTGGCATCAAAATATCTTTTTGATTATAAAAACTCCAAAATATTATAACTTTGGCTAAAAAGCCTCCGAGCCAAAATCCAAAATACACCAAAAATACATAAAGGGTACTTTAAAATTATGGGTCTTACAACTACAAATTTAATCTACTACATATTTAAAGACAAAATATTCAATAAAAGCATTTACCTCAAGCCAACATAATAAAAAATTTCAATAAATATTTTTCTAATTTCAAAGTTTTAACTCTTTGAAATAGTTTCATTCCTTTCAAAATATATTAAATATTTTTTTCTTTTCTTATCAACAAAGCTTGTATTTTAATTTATGAAACTTGAAATCTTTTTAAAAAAATGAAATTCTAACTCAAGACTTTAACCTTTACATAATAAACTTGAAACTTTAATTAAAATCATGCAAACTTTTCTAAAAAATTGAAAGTATACATATAGAAACTTGAAATCACTAATTTTTCTTTAAACACAAGTTTAAAGATTGGTTAATCACATGTATACATTCTTGATCATCAACCATAACAACTATTTTTGGAAAGACATAAACTAAGAAAAATCATTTTTCTTTAATCGCCACAACAACATTAATATATCAGATTTATCCCCACTGCTAACTTGATGTCAACGGTCTCGATTCTCTTTCGAGACTCAGAGCTAACTATATAAGCATAAATATTTATAAAAATGTGTTCACCACCAAAATTTATCCAACCACATTATAATTCAAAAATTAAATCTTTTTATCTCTCAAGTTATATCACTCAACCATTAGAGCACAAAAAAAATTGAGTTAATAAAGTACTCTAAACTTCTTTAAACTCAGTCCTAGAGTAATTAAAAGAGTAAAAATTTACTCTAAACATTTTAATTTCCATCTAACTTTTTGCGCAAACTCTTTAACTTAGTTAAAATTTGAACTTTTTCACAATTCTAAATTTTCATGTAAAAATTCAACTTCAACTCAAACTCATTAATTTGAAAACAACTCATTATATAATTCAAATACACCTGAAAATCAATCATTTTTTGTTTTGAAATCTAAAAAAAATCTAACAACAAAAGTATCATTATTAACCTTTATTAATACAAAAACATTTCAAAATAAAATCTTCTATACTCGCAAACATAGATACATTTTTTTCCAATACACAGAGGATTTCTTTTTTGTTCAAGTACCTCATACTACATCAAATTGAACATCAAGTGAAACCATGTGGAAAAACAAAGGAAAAACATCATCTATACAACACACTATTTAGAGAGGAAAAAGAGGGTTTTTTGCTCATTTCATTTTTTTTACTACAACAAGAAATTTGCGTTTTTACATTCGCTTTAGGGTTTCGATGATGACATCTCTAAAATGTCCTTTTTAAAATTGTTGTTTATTATTAAGGATATATTGGTCATTTAGAAGTGTTTTAAGTGATTTAATATTTGATTATTTGTACCTTCATTCACAATTGTTGTCTTCTTCTTCTTCTCAATATGATCTTTCCTTTTCGTGTTCTTTGGTTTGCTCTGTTTCCACTCTTTTTGAGTGCACGACTGTGTTCGTCCCCCTGTCTTTGTGGGTGCTATGTTTTTTCTACATATGTGATTGTTCTTTCTACATTCTCTGTTCTTTGGTGTTCTACCCTATTTATTTACTTATGTATTTTCTATTTTATGAGATAACAATGGCATCATGGTCTACAACACCAATTGCCAACAATTAAGGTTTATTGAACCTACTAGTGAGAATCTTGAAATCTCTTAGGAGTCTTCATACCTACGTGTAGAACTTGATTTTGATGGAATATTATTTTGATTACTATTAGAATTTTGATTAATTTTTTTTATTATTGGAGAACTTGAATTAGTAATTAAGTTACAGAAATAGATCTTTTCAATTTTTATTCCTCATGTTTTCAATCTCCACCTTTTAAACTTGTTTTTTCCTCTTAATCTTCTTTGTTTCTCTCTTTTACGGAGGTTAAGGATTTCAATGGACTTTATGTCACATGAGATGATTCATTCCCGTTAAGTTATATTGAGTTTTGATTTTTAATGTTAGTGACTAATCACTATTTATATTTTTTGTGTTTTCCATTTCTAAGCATATATATACGGTGTTTGAATGTATGTCTAATTTGCATGTTGATTTTTAGTCTGCCCAATAGCTGGATGACCGCTATATGTTATACCACCCTAGCGATTTTGGATTCGACGCTACTAATTGTGATTAATAACATAAGTTTTAATGCATTTTCTTGAATTTTAACATTCATCTAATGTTATACATGTTTTTTAGAAAATATTTTATGTTACCTATGATATTATTGTATCGAAATTAGATCTAGATTTTAAAATCACTCAAAAAAACATATAAACCTATACTAGAAGAAAGATACACTCTCACATTCAATTTGTTTATTAACAAAGAGAAATAAAACATTAGTATTATTAATAAGAGACATATATAATTCCTTTAATAAATGTCTAATAAGACTAAGTCTTTTTTATTTATAAAAAAGTATAAACTAAATAACTAAATATTATAAACTAATTTCGCTTAACATTCGATCAAAATCATTTATTTTAATATTGTTACCGTTTAAGGTAATAATCGCACTACAAATGATTGTGATTGTCTGCAGGTGCATACAATGCACCCTCGCTAATCTCATTAAGAAGAATGAAGTAAAAACGCCAAGGTGGCCTGTCTTGATGAATTGGCAGGCTCCTATTAGTTCTACGACGATTTTAAAAACAAAATGAAGAGCAGTGTGCAAATCTCCGATTAAGGTTACACAGCAAACCTCCGAGAAAAACAAAAACATTTACACAACAATGGGAACACGAAAGAGACTAATCTCTTCATCTACCGAACCTTCTTCTTCCCTTCTTCTTCCGATCCCAAACAACTAAACACACAACTCAAACCTCAACAACAAATCGACCCACCAATTGCACCTCCCAAATGGGGTTTCCTTTTCAAACTCTCTCTCTTTTCTCTCCCTTACTTCTACCTCATCTTCTTCCATTACACTCTCGATTCAGACCTTCGAAGATCCATTATCATCAATGCTGGATTGAGTCTCGCTGCTTTTTTTCTTACCGTTAGAATGATCCCTGTTGCCTCTAGATATGTTCTCAAACGGAATCTCTTTGGATTTGATATCAACAAAAAGGGTACTCCTCAGGGAAATATCAAAGTGTGAGTCTTTCTTATTTATTTTACATTTTTTTTATCTTAATTAACGAACTGAGTATGCTGTAGATTTTGGTTTTAAGATCTAGGTCTTCATTTGTTTTTAATAATCACGTTTTAGCTGGGTTTTCTTTTTTCTTGTTTCTTTTTTTTTTTTACTATGTTTTGAAAATTCAGCATTTGGTAGGATTTTTGTGATATTTATACATACTTTCTCTTTTGTAATTTATGCGTGTATTTGTTTAATAAAGTTGCTCCTTCACTTTAGAGATTACTGTTCTAAAATGTAAGGTATAAGGCAAATTCCTTGTGAGCTTTGAGGTCCTCTTTTGATCCTATAGTTGTAGTCACAAATTGTTCGTCATATCCCTTTTGATTTTGGTATTTTTAACCTTAGAATTCTGATACATGTACTGTAAAACATTTATGATATGTAAATTATAGTCATACAGATTGTTTTCTTTTAGAATACATATTTTTTTTTTACTTTGAATTGTTGAGTTGATTTTATGTTATTTATCCTTCATTCCTTTATCATCAGAATTCTTGAATTTGGCATCTTCATTTTAGTTTGTAGTTTAATATATATAATAAGAATGTGGATATCACAATGGCTGATGATTTAATTTAATAATCAACTAATAAGCTTGAAACACATGGCACATAGAGATTGAAATGCTCAGGTATACTGTAGAAGAGCGGGTATATCGTTAGGTTAAAAGATTAAGTTGAAGAGAGTAAAAGAAATATTATTAATCTTCATTCGTAGAAGTTATAAAATGTCAGCTGAAAATTTCAATTAGAGAACAAAACTTCAGATAGGGTTTGTTTGGTTTATGTATGTCATGCAACTTGCAAGAATAGGAAGAAATAGTCTATTCAGCTAAATAAATTTTTGGTACTAAGTTTTGACTTTGCTACATTTTAACTATGCAGGCCTGAGTCATTGGGTATAGTTGTTGGTATTGTCTTCTTGGTTGTAGCAATCTTATTTCAGTATTTCAACTTCACAGCAGATTCAAATGTAAGTATTGCATTATCTTGGGAATGATATGAATAGAATAATGGAGCATTCAAATATATCAGCAACTATGATTTTTTTTGCAGTGGCTTGTTGAATACAATGCTGCTTTAGCATGCGTCTGTTTTATGACATTGCTTGGATTCGTTGATGATGTCCTTGACGTCCCTTGGAGAGTGTGAGTATACAAGTTCTCATTATTTTCTTACATAATTTGTACATATCGACTAATGTTAGAATAGTTTCTTTTTTGATTTTATGTCAATGTAAAGAACAGAAAATTACTACTACCATCAATTGCTGCACTTCCTTTGTTAATGGCATATGCGGGACACACAACTATAGTTATACCAAAACCACTTGTCCCACACATTGGAATAGAGATTTTGGATCTTGGTAAGCTTTCAACTCCTCTATGCAAATGACACTTAAAGAGATACTCCCTCTTGTCTTGATTATAAGCAAAAATAACTAATTTTCACACTTAGTAAGAAATCTAGTTAAATGCAGTATAAGTGCAATTTCAATAGTGTCCTTCATGGAATCTTGTTCCATGAGAATAAAATAGTCATTTAAATTATATTTAAGACCAAAACATGAGTACTTTTTGTTTATATTCGAGACTAGAGGAACTACAAATTATTGTTAAATCTCACTATCTCGACATTTTTTCAACGATGCAGGATGGATATATAAATTATATATGGGACTATTGGCTGTTTTCTGCACAAATTCCATCAATATACATGCTGGACTAAACGGTCTTGAAGTTGGACAAACAGTGGTTATCACATATGCTGTAAGTCGAAAAACTTGCAAAAGTATATCGAATATACTATGCTCATAGAAAATTATTCATAGTGTGGATTTTGCAGATTCTGATACACAATATTATGCAAATTGGAGCATCAACAGATCCTGAATATAAGCTAGCACATGCGTTCTCCATTTACTTAGGGCAACCTTTGCTTGCTACCTCTTTGGCTTTATTTTCTTATAATTGGTATTTAATAGCTTATCTATATCATTTCGTTTGAAACCCTTATTTTCAAATGACCGAGAGTAGTTCGCTAACAGTCTGTTGTTTTTGGTTCTAGGTATCCTTCTTCAGTTTTTGTCGGTGATACTTATACATACTTTGCAGGGATGACTATGGCTGTGATTGGTATTTTAGGCCATTTTAGGTATATCCTTTGCTTTATCTAACAAAAATGTTAATTTGGCTATCCACTTTGTGTTTGTTTTCGTTGCTTTTTGTTCGAAAGGATCAATTCTGGAGACATACACACGGTCAATCTTTTTATCAGAAAAATCTACCACTTTTCTCTCTGTATTGTAGATAAGATACCTATATTGTATACAAAGTTACAAATGCACCATGGAATTTTTTCGTCTAAAACCATGATGAACAAAAATTATGCCGAATTTTTAATTATAACCCTCCTACTAACTTCTACTGCATATAATAGAAAGAGATAGTTTCAGAGGAGATTTTCCATTCCAATGTGAAAGATTTATATGCATTCTCATACTTCAACCTTTTCTTTCTTCCATATATAATATATATACAAGTATGGTTATTGAATAAAGTATAAGAAAAACAGAGCACTCACTTTGGTTGATATGATGCTATTGCGAAAGGAAAAAGTTGGATGATGCGACTTTCTGAGCTTTGTTTCAAACATTATAGTGTAAGCCTTAAACAGAAAAGGTAGTATAAATAAATCTGAAGACTTGCACATTTAAACAAGTCTAATGTGTTTTCAAGCGAGAGCACATTCCACTGGTATTTATGAGCAACACTATTATTATTGATTGCCTTGTAATAATCTAACCTCTTCCATTATTTTTGTTTGCTTCAGCGAAACCCTCTTGATTTTCTTCCTACCACAAGTTTTGAACTTTCTCTTGTCACTCCCCCAGGTTTGACACTAACAGAATGTCACCATATTTAGAATCTTCGTTAAAAATCTCTTCAGAATATGTTTCTGACATAGAATTCATTTTCCTCCAGCTTTCTGGCTACATTCCATGTCCACGTCATCGTCTGCCAAGGTAGGCTTCACATGGATGTAACCTAATATGATTGTTTCAGTCATCTTGCTTGTACTTGTTTGTTTTAAACATCATGTATTAACTACTCATCCAGGTTTGACCCTCAAACTGGACTACTGACTGGAACAAACGATGGCACACTGGTTAACTTCTTCTTAAGAAATTTAGGCCCGAAATCAGAGAAGTCGCTTTGTATCTATCTTCTTATTTTCCAGGTAATTCACTGTTTTAGTTCTGATTTTTTTTACCTTTCTTTTATGTTTGCACTTTATTAGCTGAACTAGTTTCGTCTTTCTTTGGACAGGCTATTGCATGTTGTTTCTGTTTCCTGCT
>NC_021163.2:34477477-34480259 GCF_000331145.2 Cicer arietinum | reverse complement strand
TCCTGCTGAGGTATTTCCTTGCCGGATGGTACAAATGAAAATGCGAAGTTGATAGAAGATATGGATGAGAACCGCCTGAGAGACTGAGTTATTGTATAATCATTTTTGTAGAAAAATTGCTTCTAATGTAATTGATTATAGGTTTTGGTGAAAGGAATTTCTATTGTTACTTGAATGTTGCATGCTAGTTATCAAACTTCATGAAAATATACAAAGACGAATACTGCTGTTTCGAGTAGCCTAACATTTTGTGTAATCCTTTGCCAAGAAAGTTAACTACTATTTTATATAATGACAATGATGATTCTTGTTGTTTGACAAAAATTGATTTAATAAAAGCTACTACCTAAATTATGGTGCATGTTTTTGGTTGTGGTCTAGTTGTAATCCCAAATCAAATAGACAGGTTGCTACCACTTGATTGTTATTTTGAGGTTTATCTAACCAAAAAATTATCACTGCCTTTACAATTATACTATTTCCCATAAACTCAAATTGAACTATATGTTACGAAAATTCAAAATGCTAGTTTTCCCAAACACATGTAGAATCTCCTGGGAGTGGGAGATCTGTGTTCTAAATTTAAATTGAATTTTCTAAAATACATATGGAATCTTGTTAGAGTGAAAGAGTTTTTCAAAAACTTATTTTAGAAAAACGTCAAAGGCAAATCTAAAATTTGGAGGGTTTGTGGAGATAAGGGGTAAATTTTTTTACCTAAGCATGTCTACTGTAGTATCTCACTTGGTAATGATGAAATCAAACAAGCTTTTATCCGGGGAAATGAGTTTAGCTGCTACTTATGTTTTGGTTAAAAAATATATATTGTTTAGTAATGTCTTTATAAATGTATATATCCAACAAATCACCACAAAAACTAATTCACTCATAATTTGCTTACATAAAAAAATTCACTCATAATTTAAATTTTATTTAGTTTCTTATTAATTTAATCATTTTTTCTTATTTTACATCTGCATCTACATTAACTACAAATGACTAAAATGATTGTTGTTATGCCTAAAAACATGTAAAACTTTGCTTCAAAATTTAGTTGAAATATAACTGCCTCAAATTTTTAAATGGAATTCACATATTTAGTTGAAATATTATATCAAATATGAATGGTATTTTATTATAAAGATGCGTGTCACTCGAATAAGCATCTTCATGAAGATTATAAATTTGGACAAAACAGTATTAAGTGAGAAAAACAATATTTCTGTTTTCATCCTATAAGTCACTCAATTATGTTGTCAGCCACATAACTTGATGTAATATATTTCCAATGTAATATATAAATACTAAAACCCAAACTACAGACTCAAGCTACGCCTTTGTTACAAAAATGAATTCCCACCACCAAGGTCCTTTTACAAATCGTATCCCATCCAAATAGGTTAATCAACATCCATAGCTTGCTCATCAGTAGTGCTGCTTGACCATAGCTTTATGGTGCGGTCATGGGAGACAGTAACAATATACCCACCATCTGCAGAAAGTAACATCACATGCCAAAATCAGAACAATATACCCACTATCTGCAGAAAGTAACATCACATGCTAATAGCTAAGTAACAGAAAACAAGATTATTGTTTGAAGTTTTTATACTGTGTGACAACAAACTTGTTCTATATATAATAGGCGCTGTATATTCATTCCTCCGGAAAAAAGCTAAGACCTTTAAAGCACACAATTAGACCATAAAAAGAAAACAGTTCCTGAACACAACAGCTGGCACATAGTACATACATGTTTTATCTTGGAACATTCGCAGTTCTATTTCTTTCGTATGTAATGATAATGTTCTGGAAACACACTTAAAGGTTTGCAGATTCATATTTATTTCCGAACAAAACTCTAGAATCAAGCTTAAAGATCATATGAGAAGGCTAAGCAAAACAAAAATAAAATCCTCATTTTTCAGCTTTTGACAAAATATGAAAAGAAATAGTCCGGAGTGAAGATCATTTTCATTTCTCAAAAGAAATGGAGATATCGGTTATCATAGTTATAAATGCATAAACATCTATGTCACAATTTTGATAAATTTGTTTTTACAACCTAACATTATAGTAATGGAGCTTCCATTTCTTTTCAGAAACGGAGGTAATCCCTATCCCTTAGTTACTGTGGCAAGAAGAAAACATGTGCAGTTAAACAGAGTTTGCAGTTTTTTAGTTTCCCTGAATTTCCCAGGAAAGTTTACACTGACAATTATCCATTGTGTGTACGCATTGACACACATCATTTGCCTGTTCAATAACAATTCATTACAACAAACTATTCGGATATATATTCCTTATTATTTCAAAACATCGTTTGGTTAGCTTTTATTAATTCATCATTTACAATTGAAAAGAGGACATAGGTGATATATATATATATAAGGTCAAATGGACACATCAATCACATAATGGAATAACACAAATAAGCAAAAACAGTATTTAAATCAGAGCCACAGATGTGTAATTCCTTTAAATTTATAAGGTAGAAATCCTACCTCCAAGAACATCCAGAGAAGTAACTTTAGCTTCATGCCCAGATAATGTCTTCACGGGCTTAAAGTCCCGTCCTGACCAAACCTGGGGTAAACACATAAATATACGTATTCTCAAACGTAAATAAACAACTAAATAATGTATTTACAAGTAGTTATTACATGTAGAAAGAAATAGAAATGTATACCTTGGCTGTCATATCATATGAGGCAGTTACCAAAAAGTAACCCTCCTGTGGCTCAAATTTGACTTGAGATATCAAGTTAGAGTGAGCAGGAAT
>NC_021163.2:34465444-34477385 GCF_000331145.2 Cicer arietinum | reverse complement strand
AGGAATGGTGTACAAGGATTTCTTCTTCCTCAAGTCCCAAATGCGACAAGTGTTATCTTCACCGCCAGTGGCTAAATGGTATCCATTAGGAGAAAAACTGATGCCAAGAATCTTAAAATGAAATTCGATAATGGTCAGCCTGACAAAATATTGAATGTAAAAACAGATAGAAGAGAAGGGGGGATTTTTAATATCTTACAGGTTTGACATGACCTTCTAGGGCAAGAACACTTCTCCCAGTTCGAAGGTCCCATACACGAGCCAGAGCATCCAGTCCACAAGATGCAGCTAAGGATCCATCGTGATGAAAAGCTAAACCATATACACTTCTACTATGGCCTTCTTGAAGAAGCAACTCCTCTCCTGTTTCAACGTCCCATAATCTCCATGTCTTGTCAAAGCTAGCAGTGCCCAGGTACTTCCCTGATGGATGGAAGGCAATGCGTGCAAGACGATCAAGATGGCCCTCAAATGTTCTCAAAAGGGATCCTTGATCATTCCAGTACTTTGCTTTACGGTCAGCAGAGGCAGTTGCTAAATGATTGTGCATAGGAGAATAAGCAACATCAGTAGCTCGCTCGGTGTGCCCCTTGAAGGTAGACACTTTTTTTACATTAGGCATGCTCCACAACTTGGAAGCTCCAGTTAGAGAACTAGAAAAGCAAAATACCATTAGAAGATTAGACTATAATGGTTTCATAAGGCAAGTAAGATGGAAAACTAAACCTTAAGCTGCTCAATTTGCAAAAAGGACATACCAGGTAGCAAGCCCTTTTCCATCCCGGGAAAACGAGCAACCAGTAAGTGGTCGATCATCTCCTATTTCACTGAATTGAAGACTCAAATTCGCTGCCTGCTTCAACGTCCAATCCATCTCTGCATCCACATCTTCATCTGGATCATCTCTTCTTCTCTGGGCACGTTGAATACGCAACGCGGCCCTTACTAAAGAATATTTAGCGATATTAATCCTTGCATCCAGGAGAGACTTTGACCCTTCAGTGTAAAAAGGATACTGCAGATCATCCTCAGCTTCATCTTTGGGAGCAGAGGTCGCGGCCTCTTCATCCTCAAGAGCTTTCATTAGCTTTTCCAACTGACCTTCGGCATCCAACTTTGCCATAATCATCCGCAACCTGTCTCTTCTCTCCATCTCCCTCTCGCCAAAGAGAGTAATTGGCTCGCCAAGATGGCGAAGACGGGCCCTCACTGCCATGTCATTTGTGGGAACAGCAAGAGCAGCAGCACGCCTCCTCATCATGAGGTCTTGCATCGCTTTCTCCTGTCGCTCCCTCACCAGTCTACTCTCTTCTGATATCTCATACTCCCCGGTACCCTTATTAATTCGGGTGTCTGCACCATCATCTGAATCAGAATCACTAGACCCAGCCTCACCATTTTGCGGAACCGGTGGCCTAACAACTGGTGGCCGGACTGGAAGCGGTGCCAGAGGCCGGACAAGAGAGGAAGGAACTGCAGGAAGTGGAGCCAGAGGAGGCACGACAGGAGTAATAACTGGTGGAATAACAGGTTGAGGTGGCTGGGGCAAAGTTGGTTGAACAGAAACAGGGTTTTGATCTTGAACATCAGAACCAGGTATAGATGATTCACCAGTAACACTCAATGTGGTGTTTTCCATCTCCACTTCCATGATTCCTACCCAATTAAATAACACAAGAAATTAAACAGAAGTTGAAGAAAAAAATTATAAAATCAAACTGCCGTATTTTCAACAATTTATTTCAGGGGGTAAGCCGTATCTAAAAACCATAAAAAAATATGGCAGGCCACCAAGACATAATGAATCATCACGGTAACTTTATTTCATCAAAACCATCATCAAAATCCAAAAATGTTGAGCATGGACGTCATATAATAACAATGTTCACCACTTTTGGCACTCAACCTTCAAGATGAACTTCAAAAAAATAAAGGCAGATTCCTAACACATTTGACATCAAATCCATGCTTTTACTTGAATTATATGCTCATAGAATAGTACAAAAAACTGCAACCAGAAAAATTTCTCACAGAAACTTTAGCATCTTACTTGAGGGCTCAAAACTCATCCAATCAGTAGCAAACTTCATACACCATTTCCTCGACATGTTAGTAGTCATATAGACTGCTCATAGTCATGATAATTTCCACTAGGTGAAACTAGAAAGACTTGAAAGAACACATGTTGAACAAGGAAAAGCTTTTACAGTTTATAACACTAAAGAACATTTATCAAACAGTTTATATGCAATCTCTCAAACTAAAAAAATTCAGTGAGAATAGTCACCTCAACTAGATCCTTGCTTCTTGTTCCTCTATTCCGATCAAATTTCAAAATCCCTTGGTTCCCTTCTCTTTTATATCTTGCGCATTCAGCCTCAAGATGCGGGGGGAAATTCTTGTCTTTTTTTCTCTTTTGTTTCCCTAGTTACCCTCTTTCGGCTCACGATTCCAGAGTATCTGTTTCCCTAGTTCCTCTCTCTCTCTCTCTCTGTTGAGTGTGTGTGAGTGAGCGTAAGAAGAAGAGTTTTTGTCTCTAGTTTTTTTTTCTTGGACCGAATTCTCTCTTTTGCTAAGCGTGTGTTTAATTCTGAACAAGAACTACTTATAAATCGAACCGAACCAGTTTTTTATTTAAAAAAATCGAACTGATTTTTAGTTTAAAAAATCGAATCGGATTTTAGTTTAAAAAACCAAATCAAATTGGTTCTTTAAACCAGTGAACTGATTTAACCTTCTGAACCGAACTAATTTAACTTAGTGTTACTTGTTCGAATTAAATGAACTATTATATTATGGATTGAACCGAACGGTTTCTGTTTCAAATTGAACCAAACTTTTTTGTTCCTATAGGCTTTTTTTTTCTAACCAATTTAACATTCCGAACCGAACTGATTTTAACTTAGATTTACTTGTTTTAATTGAATGAACTCTTATATTATGGATAGCATCGAACCAATTCTGTTTTAAATTGAACCAAACTTTTTTATTCCTATTGGCTTTTATTTCTTCCTAATTTTATAAATTCCAAAACAAAGCAAAGAAGAAAACAATAATCATAACAAGACAATTTTATTATTACTTACTCCATGACTTGGTTTCCCTGTATTTTTGTCCTTCAACGTTTCTTAACCTACACATAGCATATATAACTATCCAAAATTTCCCATCGGTTGATTTTAACTTTGACCTAACACACAAGACATATACATACTGTTGAAAAAACGGAAGTATTATCAACAGGAAGAGATGGGTTTGTTTGATTATCAGAACTCATTCAACTTTCATCAATTGTGACCAAACTAGAGAAGTTTAGTGACTTGTTGAAATATGGAAACAAGAAAGAAACAAAATCCAGAAGCAAAATAGCTTCAAATGAAAAAGACATCATAAAAGTGTCACTAAAGAAATGCAGTAAAACAATAAAAAATATTGAGTGTTTCAGTTTCCCATTAAATGCACCAGCAAAGTCCTTTAGTGAAAAGTACAGAAACTAGAAAACAAATCCGATAGAATTTAAGTCAACATTAGCTTCTTCTTCACATGGACAATGCTAATACACATTGTTACATTAGGAGGTATTTGTTTCTAAGGAAAGGAATGGAAGTACAAAAACCTCAAACGAAAGGTAGCAAAGACGGAGGTGGATGAATACCTGAGCAAAGACGACGGATAACGGAATACGAAGGACACAGACAAAATCTTGTCGCGCGAAGAGGGAGCGTCGATTGCTTTTCTATTTGCGGCGGTGGTGGTGAGCGGATGCCAGGGTTATTGAATCTGGTTTTAGTTTATTCTGATTTTGGGTTCTCAATATTTTAGGGTTTTGTCATTTGCGAGTTTTGTTAGATTTGATTTTAGTTTCGATGTGACTGTTAGAACTTACACATTTTGATATTTCTTGTTGACGTGAATAAGAGTTTATAGTTTTGGTAAAATTAAGCAACTAGCTTGAAAAACAGATTGATAGGCAATAGTTTAACTTATAAATCAAAAGTTAATTAATTAAAATTAAAATTAAAATATTTATTAAATTTAATTTTTAATAATATAATTATTTAATTTAAAATAATAAAGAATATGTAACATTTTTATCCAAGCTTTTGTTTAACTCAATCTGTTTTTCTTCTGTTAGTTTTTACATAATCTATTTTTCTAATTCACTTTATTTTTTATGTTTTCTTCTTCTCCATATTCTCATCTTTGCAATTGAAACATAATTCTTTATATTAGGAATTCTGTTTTATGAAGCACGAATATTAACACATATATCATACATAATACTGATATGTTGACACTGATAATAAGTTGATAAAATAAATTAATTGAATGTAATTAAGATGTCGGTGTCGTGTGAGTATCCGACACATATATGTGTTGTATACTTACTAGTAAAATAACATGCATAAAACATTCATGATGCACCAGTAAAAGAACATACATAAAACATTTCACGATGCACATACTAGTAAAAGAACATACATACATTCACATAAACATAAACCATACATGACCATATGAAAAAAAAGCACACATAAACATAAAGAAAGAGACATTGTTTAGATATCATAATTCAACACACACAAATTATGTTCATAAAAGTTATAAATAGTACATGTCCTCCCAAGAATAATAATAATCTAACGAGAATAAAAACAAGCAAAGTAAACAATAATTTCTCTTTGGCATGCATATATACAACTAACTAAATAATCATTTCTCTTTGGCATGCATATACAACTAACAAACAAAGCACCATAAATCGATACCTTTTTCTAAATTGGATTCAACAACCATCCTATTAATAAGAGTGAATGTTGTTGCAGTTTGAACTATTAGTGCATTTTCATGGACTTTATCATCAAAATCTAATATCCTCACAACAATGTTAAAGTTTGATACTAAAGAATCTATTGGACTACTTAGTTTATTTGTCATCCTCTCACTTTTCTTTCACAAGTTTGCTAACCAATTTTTATTTAACAAATTTGTTAACTAATTTTTTTAAAGAATCTATCGGACTACTTAGTTATCTTGCCTAGTTAACTTTATTTTTTTTTTATTTTTAGTTTGAAGGAGCATTCTTGAGTGACTGAGACGTGTTCACTTATAGTATTGATATAAAACTCACACATTCACATTAATAAACAACATCAGAAAACAAAATCTCACTAATAGGCAACAATGGTAAAAACTTATCTCACTAAGCCTACCATTTTCAATGCAAGTGGATGGCAATATAAAACACAAATCATAAACCCCTTTTACTCATTTGAATCATCATATCTCTTCATAAATTCATCAAGAGTAAAACAAAGCTAAAAAATCTTACTACTTTACCAGGGAACTTAACTAAAAAAGCAATAGAATCTACAACATTTCACTAATAGCAAGAAGAGATGATAAGGTAAATGAGTTTGTTTGATTATCAGAAATCATTCAACTTTCATCAATTTGTGACCAAACTAGAGAAGTTTAGTTACTTGTTGAAATATGCAAAGAAGAAAGAAACAAAATCCAAAAGCAAAATAGCTTCAAATGAACAAAACATCATAAAAGTGTCACTAATGAAATGCAGTAAAACAATAAAAAATATTGAGTGTTTCAGTTTCCCCTTGAATGCACCAGTAAAGTCCTTTAGTGAAAAGTACAGAAACTAGAAAACAAATTCGATAGAATTCAAGTCAACATTAGCTTCTTCTTCACATGGACAATGTTAATACACATTGTTACACTAGGAGGTATTTGTTTCTAAGAAAAGGAATGAAAGTACAAAAACCTCTAACGAAAGGTACAAAAGATGGAGATGGATGAATACTTGAGCGGAAGAGGGAATATAGAGGGCACAGACAAAATCTTGTCGCGTGAAGAGGAAGCGTTGATTGCTTTTCTATTCGTTGCGGTGGTGGTGGGCGACTTCTAGGGTTATTGAATCTGGTTTTAGTTTATTCTGATTTTGGGTTCACAATATTTGAGGGTTTTGTCATTTGTGAGTTTTGTTAAATTTGATTTTAGTTTTGATGTGACTGTTAGAACTTACACATTTTGATATTTCTTGTTGATGTGAATAAGGGTTGATGTTTTGGTAAAATTAAGCAACTAGCTTGAAATACTGATTGATAAACAATAGTTTAATTTACAACTCAAAAGTTAATTAATTAAAATTAAAATGTTTATTAAATTTAATTTTTAATAATATAAAATAATATAATTATTTACTTTAAAATAATAAAAATATGTAACATTTTTATCCAATCTTTTGTTTTGCTCGATCTACTTTTATTCTGTTATTTTTTACATAATATATTTTTCTAATTCACTTTATTTTTTATGTTTTTTTCTTCTCCATATTCTCATCTTTGCAATTGAAACAAAATTCTTTATATTAGGAATTCTATTTTATGAAGCACGAATATTGACACATATATCATACATAATAGGCTTAATTGCAGTTTTGGTCCCCCTATTTTAGCTGAATCGCGAAAGTAGTCCCACCATTTTGTTTCTCCCCAGTTCTGGTCCCCCAAACAGAATTTTGGTCAAAAACTTAATGAAATTTCACTTTTTAAAGTCGTATTACACCATTTATAATCATAGATTTCAGGTACAATTGTTGCAAATGAGATTTTGAGGCATGACGTGACTTAAATAAATGCAAAAAAAATGAAATTTCATCAAGTTTTGAACCAAAATTCTGTTTGAGGGACCAAAACTGAAGAGAAACAAAATGGGGGGACTACTTTTGCAAATCAGCTAAAATAGGGGGACCAAAATTGCAATTAAGCCTACATAATATTGATATGTTGACACTGATAATAAGTTGATAAAATAAATTAATTGAATGTAATTAAGATGTCAGTGTCGTGTGAGTATTCGACACATATATGTGTTGTATACTTACAAGTAAAATAACATGAATAAAACATCCATGCTGCACCAGTAAAAGAACATACATATATACACATAAACATAAACAATAACTGACCATATTAAAAAAAAAATACCATACATAAACATAAAGAAAGAGACATGGTTTAGATATCATAATTCAACACACAAAAATTATGTTCATAAAAGTTATAAATAGTACATGTCCTCTCAAGAATAATAATCTAATGAGAATAAAAACAAGCAAAGTAAACAATAATTTCTCTTTGGCATGCATATATACAACTAACTAAATAATCATTTCTCTTTGGCATGCATATACAACTAACAAACAAAGCACCATATATCGATACCTTTTCTAAATTGGATTCAACAACCATCCAATTAATAAGAGTGAATGTTGCTACAGTTTGAATTATTAGTGCATTTTTATGGACATTATCATCAAAATCTAATATCCCTACAACAATGTTAAAGTTAGATATTAAAGAATCTATTGGACTACTTAGATTAGTTGTCATCCTCTCACTTTTCTTTCCCAAATTTGCAAACCAACTTTTATTTAACCAATTTTTTTTAAAGAATCTATTGGACTACTTAGTTACCTTGCCTAGTTAACTTTATTTATTTATTTTAGTTTGAAGGAGCATGCTTGAGTGAGTAAGACGTGTTCACTTTTAATATTGATATAAAACTCACAGATTCACATTAATAAACAACATCAGAAAACAAAGTCTCACTAATATGCAACAACGGTAAAAACTTGTCTCACTAAGCCTACCATTTTCAATGCAAGAGGATGGCAATATAAAACACAAATTGTAAACCCCTTTTGCTCATTTGAATAATCATATCTCTTCATAACTTCTTCAAGAGTAAAACAAAGCTAAAAAAATCTTACTACTTTACCAGGGAACTTAACCAAAAAAGCAATAGAATCTACAACATTTCACTATACTAAGAAGAGATGATAAGGTAAATGGATTTGTTTGATTATCAGAACTCTTTCAACCTTCATCAATTGTTACCAAACTAGAGATGTTTAGTGACTTGTTGAAATATGCAAAGAAGAAAAAAACAAAATCCAGAAGCAAAATAGCTTTAAATGAACAAGACATCATAAAAGTGTCACTAAAGAAATGTAGTAAAACATTCAAAAATATTGAGTGTTTTCAGTTTCCCCTTGAATGCACCATCAAAGTCCTTTAGTGAAAAGTACAGAAACTAGAAAACAAATCCGATAGAATTCAAGTCAACATTAGCTTCTTCTTCATATGGACAACGCTAATACACATTGTTACATTAGGAGGTATTTGTTTCTAAGGAAAGGAATGGAAGTACAAAAACCTCAAACGAAAGGCACGGAAGACGGTGGTGGATGAATATCTGAGCGGAGACGACGAATAACGGAATATGGAGGACACAAACAAAATCTTGTCGCACGAAGAGGGAGTGTCGATTGCTTTTCTATTCGCGGCGGTGGTGGTGGGGGGCTTCCAGGGTTATTGAATCTGGTTTTAGTTTATTCTGATTTTAGGTTCTCAATATTTTAGGGTTTTGTCTTTTGTGAGTTTTGTTAAATTTGATTTTAGTTTCGATGTGACTGTTAGAACTTACACATTTTGATATTTCTTGTTGACGTGAATAAGGGTATATAGTTTTGGTAAAATTAAGCAACTAGCTTTAAAAACAGATTGATAGGCAATAGTTTAACTTATAACTCAAAAGTTAATTAATTAAAATTAAAATATTTATTAAATTTAATTTTTAATAATATAATTATTTAATTTAAAATAATAAAAAATATGTAACATTTTTATCCAATCTTTTGTTTAACTCAATTTGTTTTTCTTCTGTTATTTTTTACATAATCTATTTTTCTAATTCACTTTATTTTTTATGTTTTCTTCTTCTCCATATTCTCATCTTTGCAATTGAAACATAATTCTTTATATTAGGAATTCTGTTTTAGGAAACACGAATATTGACACATATATCATACATAATACTGATATGTTGACATTGATAATAAGTTGATAAAATAAATTAATTGAATGTAATTATGATGTCGGTGTCGTGTGAGTATCCGACACATATATGTGTTGTTTACTTACTAGTAAAATAACATGCATAAAACATCCATGATGCACTAGTAAAAGAACATACATAAAACATTTCACGATGCACATACTAGTAAAAGAACATACATACATACACATAAACATAAACCATACATGACCATATTAAAAAAAAAAACCATACATAAACATAAAGAAAGAGACATGGTTTAGATATCATAATTCAACACACACAAATTATGTTTATAAAAGTTATAAATAGTACATGTCCTTTCAAGAATAATAATCTAACGTGAGTAAAAACAAGCAAAGTAAACAATAATTTCTCTTTGGCATGCATATATACAACTAACTAAATAATCATTTCTCTTTGGCATGCATGTACAACTAACAAACAAAGCACCGTAAATCGATATATTTTCTAAATTAGATTCAACAATCATGCTATTAATAAGAGTGAATGTTGCTGTAGTTTCAACTATCAGTACATTTTTATGGACATTATCATCAAAATCTAATATCCCCACAACAATGTTAAAGTTTGATATTAAAGAATCTATTGGACTACTTAGTTTAGTTGTCATCCTCTCACTTTTCTTTCACAAATTTGCTAACCAACTTTTATTAAACAAATTTGTTAACCAACTTTTTTTAATCAACTTTAGTTAACCAACTTTGATTATAGCATGTCTCATCGTTTGTTCCACAAATTTCTCAAAGATCTATTGATTTATTATGAAAATTTATAGTCTCAGTTTTTACTTTAAAGATATTATTCCTATTTTATTTTGTAACTTGTGTCAAAAAAACTAACATTAATCTTTTTATTTCACCCCTCTTCTAAACATGACAAATGGTGTGTTATGTAAAAGTAATAGTACCACTTTGAACAAGAAAGAAGTAATAGCACTAAAAAAAGAATAAGATACAAAAGATAGTGGATTAATAGTAAGTTAATGAGAAAGTTACGTACTACATATAAGCAATAATAAAAATAAATGAATGAGATTATAAATTGAAGAAACTGTAAAAAGCTATAAGTTACAAGCAAACCCACATGCTACTTGAAATAGCGTCTTAGAATAAGATAATATTTTGAGAAAAACTTGTTTACCAAATATATCTCATTTAATCCAACAAACTTATAAACTAGTTTAATAAACTAAAAAAAAATCTATTGTGACCTTTAACTTTTAGTAATATCTTCTTATTGAAGTAACAATGTCGATTTACAAGAAAGGGGGGTTTGAATTGTAAATATGCCTTTTAAAAATTCTTGTTTAAAACTTAAGAAAATAACTCAAGAATGATCTTGGTTATGAAACAGAAAACGGAGAACGTTCTTGGTTTATGTTATAAAACAGAGAACGTTCTTTAATTAGCAGAAAATCAGTTTATATTTTATCTCAAATGATTAATGCAGTATAATAAAGAAGGAGAAAGGAAAGAGAATACCACACAAAGATTTATCCTGGTTCACCCAACGTGGGTTACGTCCAGTCCTCACACTGTGAGATTTTCCACTAAGTGTTTAAAATGAAGAACCTTCTTAATCTTACAACACCTAGAATAAATCAACCTTGATCTATTTCTTTCTTAATTACTTTTCACCCAGAAAGCAATCACAACACCTATCTAACTTTGATAGGAAGCAATTTTAAACAAACTATAAAGAAACTCTTATAGTTTGAGTTTTTACAAATGATTGAATTTGACAGAATCTGATATTGCTCAACTCTTGTTTGAGAATAGATTCTTTACAGAGTAGCTAATGACAATTTCGCAGCTGATATGTGAAAGTGCAGCAGTGGCTGTTTCGCGAATTGCAGAAAATGATGTTGCCTCTGTTTTGCAGAATTTCAAGCTTGAGTGTGATTGTATAATGTTGATTACTTAGCACTTGAATTTCTTGCTTAGAAATGGGATAATGGCCTTCTATTTATAGGCTGGAGATGTACGAAATAGCTGTTGGAGAGGCCATGCTTTTTTGACTAAAACATTATTTTTAGAATAAAAATAATGCTGCTTTGAAAACAGCTTTTTTGACTTTTGATGTTTTAGCATTGAAAGCATTTCTGTCCTTTCTTTGACATTTCTTCATTGATCTTGGATGGTACATTATCTGTCTTGAGTCTTGAGTGTAGCTAGAGGAGGTTGGAGAAGATTTGAATCGAATTGCAGACTGAAACAGAGAGGATGCAAGGCTGCTGTTGATGTGCAGAAAACGGAGAATGATTAACGTTCTTGGTTTTATCAGTTTGAACGTTCTTGAGCTTCAATAATCATTCTGGAGTTCCCGTTTTGAATGTTCTGTATTTCCTTTGTTCTTGTCTTGTCATATACCCAGTTTGATCAAGTTTTCTTGACATTTGAATTTTGGAGTTCTTAAGCCGTCATGACTTTTGTCCATGTTTAAACTCTTTGATCTTTGCGATCAAATATCCTTTTTGAGTCTGGATTATTTGTACTTGTTCCTTGCCATGTACTTGTTAGATATGAATGATTTACAGAGCAGATTCTTTGATAACGATGTAGATAAATTTTGAACAACATGCTGTGATAGATAGTTCGGTGAAGCTGAAGATCATTCTCTGTTTATGATGCAGAATGATCTTGTTGTCTTTTCTTGTATTTGCTTGATTCTGCTCTTAATTAAAACCACTCAAGAACACAAGTTAAATTAACATAACATTTAGAATCATAATTAACATTCTTAATTAACCTTTGTTTATTTTCATCAAAACTTTAAAATAGAGAGTTTGTCTCAACAATCTCCCCCTTTTTGATGATGACAAACATGTTAATTTAGATTTTAATTTGATTCTAATATAAAGAGCTGTAACAGCTCCCCCTCAATTTGTGCATTTGTTAAAATAGAATTTTTAAATGCAAACAGAAAGAGTTTCATTAAAGATAATAAAAATTCATTAATTTTTGGCAAAGATACAGTAAAAGAGGCATAACAACAACAAGAG
>NC_021163.2:34441806-34463410 GCF_000331145.2 Cicer arietinum | reverse complement strand
CGAGTGTATAGTGGTGGAAGAAAGGTAGACAGAGGCATGAGATTTAGAACTTCTTGACTGTTTTGAGGAGATGGAGAGGCGGAAGATGAGTGTGGTGGTGAAGGGCGAGGTGGTGGAGAGGGAGAACGCTCTCTGGATTGGTATGAGGACGATGAAGAGGGTGGTGTACAGAGAGAGGCATTTTTTCGTGCAGACTGTTTGGTTCGAGCCATTGTTGTTTTTTGGGAGGAAGATGATGAAGAAGATGAACAGTGAACGTGATTTAGAGAAAGAGAGAGATGATTCCAGCTTTTGGGGAAAAGGAGGTGGGAAGAGGAGCAGTTTCCTGACTTGAGTGGATAGAGAGAAAAAGGTGGAGTAATGATGAGTTTGTACCTAGGAAAATGGGAAAAGCATTTTGGGGGATTGGAGAGAGTATGTGTCAGCATGCTAACACCAGACACAAGGGCACGTGTAATAAATGCCAAGATTTCCCTTTTTACTTTTGAGAGGGAAAAGCAGACTGTTGCTTTTTCCAGAACGGAGAATGATGAATCGCGAAACGGAGACTGATAAACGATCTCCGTTTTCTGCAGAAGCAGATTTCAACCAGAATTTTCTGGATTTTTCATGATTCTCAGTTTTTCCTTGATTGAATTAAAACTATCCTCCACAAGAGGCTTAGTGAAAATGTCAGCAAGTTGATTTTGAGTATCAACGAAGATTAATTCAACGTCTTTCTTATTGACATGATCACGAATGAAATGATGTTTTATTTCAATATGCTTTGATCTAGAATGCTGAATAGGATTTTTAGACAGATTTATAGCACTTGTATTATCACAATAAATTGGAATATTGGAATAGCTTACAGAGTAATCTTGAAGTTGGTTCTTGATCCACAAAACTTGTGAACAGCAGTTTGCAGCTGACACATATTCAGCCTCAGTTGTGGATAGTGCTATGGTGTTCTGTTTTCTGCATGACCAACTGATTAATGCTTCACCTAGGAACTGACATGCTCCACTTGTGCTTTTTCTTTCAACTTTGTCTCCAGCATAATCAGCATCACAGTATGCTATAATATCAAAATGGGAACCTTTTCTATACCAAAGACCAAGATTAGTTGTTCCAACGAGATATCTAAATATGCGTTTAACAGCAGTTAAGTGGGATTCTTTTGGCGCTGATTGAAATCGAGCACATAATCCTACTGCAAACACAATATCTGGTCTGCTAGCAGTTAGATATAGCAGAGAACCGATCATTCCACGATATTCTTTTTCAGAGACAGATTTGCCATTTTCATCTTTTTCTAAGGAAGTGGATGGATGCATGGGAGTTGTCATAATTTTTGACTCATTCATTTTATATTTGATCAACAGATCTTTGATATATTTTTCTTGACAAACAAAAATGCCTTTTTCGTATTGTTTGATTTGTAAACCAAGAAAATATCTTAATTCCCCCATCATGCTCATTTCAAATTCACTTTGCATAAGTTTTGAGAAATCTTCACATAGTTTTTCATTTGTTGATCCAAAAATGATATCATCCACATATACTTGAACAATGAGTAATTCATTTCCTTCAGTTTTCTTAAATAAGGTAGTATCGATTTTTCCTCTTTGAAAATTGTTCTCGATCAGAAATGAACTCAGTCTTTCGTACCATGCCCTTGGTGCTTGTTTTAAGCCATAAAGAGCTTTGGTAAGTTTGAAAACATGATTTGGTTTTGCTTGGTTTTCAAAACCTGGGGGCTGTTTTACATACACTTGTTCATTTAAAAAACCATTTAAGAAAGCACTTTTCACATCCATTTGAAACAGTTTGATGAGTTTATGAGATGCATATGCAAGAAGTATTCGAATAGCTTCTAACCTTGCAACTGGAGCAAAAGTTTCATCATAGTCTATACCTTCTTGTTGATTGTAGCCTTGAGCTACTAATCTTGCTTTGTTTCTCACGACCTTACCTTCTTCATCAAGCTTGTTTCTGAATACCCATCGAGTGCCAATAACAGTTTGATCTAAAGGATCTGGTACTAGAGTCCAAACTTCATTTTTCTCAAACTGTAGAAGTTCTTCCTTCATGGCGTTAATCCAAGATTGATCAGTAATAGCATCTTTGATTGACTTTGGTTCAATCTGAGATATCATTGCCATGCTGTCGTCATCATTTTTGAATGATCTTCTGGTTCGGATTCCATCAGCTGTGTCTCCAATGATCTGAGTTTGAGGATGATCTCCAATGGTTTTCCAGCTTTTTGGTGGAGAATGAAACGGAGATTGTTTATCAATCTCTGTTTTCTGCAGACTTGTTTCCTGCTGTGTTTCATTTTGAGTTTCTTCTTCCTCATCCTTTTTACTTATATCTAGATCATCAAACTCATCAAACAATATATGCATACTAATTTCAACAACATTAGTTCTTAAATTGAACACTCTATAACCTTTAGATTCGGTTGAGTATCCAAGAAAGATCGCTTTATCGGATTTTGCATCAAATTTTCCAATAGGATCTTTGTTGTTTAGTATGTAACAGTAACAACCAAAAATATGAAAGTAAGAAATGTTTGGTTTTCTGTTTTTCCAGATTTCGTATGGAGTTTTGTTGATGATTTTTCTGATAGATACACGATTCAAGATATAGCAAGAAGTGTTTATGGCTTCTGCCCAAAAATACCTTTCAACATTTGATTCTTCTAAAATAGTTCTTGCCATTTCTTGTAGTGTTCTATTCTTTCTTTCAACAACTCCATTTTGTTGTGGAGTTCTTGCACATGAAAGATTGTGAGATATACCAAGTTCATCAAAAAAGCTTTTGAATGAGGCATTTATGAATTCTCCTCCATGATCACTCCTTACAGAGATGATGCTGGAGTCCTTTTCATTCTGCACCTTTTTACAAAATGTTTTAAATGATTCAAATGCATCATCTTTTTGTTTTAAAAACAGAACCCATGTAAATCTTGAGAAATCATCAACAATAACAAAACCATATTTCATTCCTCCTAGACTTGTTGTTTTGACAGGCCCGAATAAATCTATGTGAAGTAGTTCAAGAGTTCTATTTGTTGATACAAAATCTTTTGTATGAAAGCTGCTCTTGACTTGCTTACCTTTTGCACAAGCTTCACAGATTTTGTCTTTCTCAAAATTAAGTTTTGGTAAACCTCTAACAAGATCAAGTTTGGAGATTTTTGAAATAGTTTTCATGCTGATATGTCCAGCCCTTTTATGCCAGATCCATTTATCTTTATTGATTGATATAAAGCATGATTCATCAGGTAATTCATCCAAATATATCACATATAAATTTTTCTTTCGCTTACCAGAGAACATAATTTTTCCAGTTTTGGCCTTCTTGATTTCACATACCTTTGGCTTGAAAGTGACTTCGCATCCATTGTCGCATAACTGACTTATGCTTAATAGATTGTGTTTCAATCCTTCCACGTATTGGACATCATTTATTTGAGCAGAGTTTGTCTTACCAATTGTTCCATTTCCCTTAATTTGAGCTTGATCATCATTTCCAAATGTGACCGAACCACCATCCTTCTTGCTGAAGGTTATGAAACAATTTCTATCTCCTGTCATGTGCCTTGAACAGCCACTGTCCAAGAACCAAGGCTTTCTCTTTGTATTTTGAAAACCAACCTGCAGGTGATATCATTCCAGTTTTAGGTACCCACTTTGTTTTGGGTCCTTGAGAGTTAGTTTTTAAGTGGTATATCATTCTCGTTTTGGAAACAGTTGTGTTGTTTGTTGATTTTGAAATGGGTTTAGCAATATATGATTTAGGAGAGTTGAACTTTGGTTTAACAGATTTTTTGAAACGTTCAACTTGTAACTTTGAACTTTCTCCGTTTGGGGAACAAACTGGAGAACATTCTCCGTTTTGCTGTTTTTTTGAAACAATCTTGACAGGATGATTCTCATGTTTAAAAAGCTTTTTCTTTTTGATTTTTTCATCCCTTTTCCTGAAGTAGCATGCAAACTCTAGATGTCCAAGTTTTCTACAGTATGAGCATCTAGTCTTGCATTTTTCTTCCTTTCTTTCTGGGACAAAGAAGTTTTCATAAAGTTTGGTTTTTTGAGTTTGATTGAAACCAAGACCAGCTTTATCAAAAATTCCTATTTGAGATCCCATGATGTTATGAAAAGTTTCAGTGGCTTTAATGAAGTTCAGTAAATCAGTTTTGAGAAGTTCATTTTCATTTTTGAGTTGAACGTTCTCCGTTTGTAGCGCAGAATGTTCTTGACATTCTTCACTTTCAAAAACTCTTGTTTCTTTCAATTCTTGAATCATCTTTTTTAACAAATTATTTTCAGTTTGATTTCTTTCCTTCTCTTCTTTCTCTTTATAAAACTGTTCTTTCAGAGAACTACATTTTTGAATAAGGAGATTTGAGTCATTTAGCAAGTTATCAAATTCATTTCCCATTTGTTGACATAAATGACATGGTTCAGAATTCATTACCTCATCTTCCTCTGTTTTTGCCATCAAGCATATGTTGGCTTCTTCTTCCTCTTCTTCTGTTTCTGATTCCTCTGAATCATCCCATGTTGCCATCATTGATTTCTTTTTGAAGGGAAATCGTTTTGGTGGATTTTTGTTTGATGGACATTCTGCCTTGTAATGTCCCAATTTGTTGCATCCAAAGCATGTGACTTGACTCTTGTCAATCTCTGTTTTAGGATTTCTGTTTTGAAATCCCTTTTTGATTTGATCTCTTCTTCTCATCATTCTTTGAATTCTTCTAGTGAGAAGCGCGATTTCATCAGCATCTCCTTGTTCATTCTCTTCTGATTCCTCTTCAACTGGAACTGTGATTTTTTCTTGAGAGACTTTCAGTGCTATTGCCTTTCCTTTCTTGACTGGTTTGTCTTCTTGCAATACTATCTCATGAGCTCTTAGAGTTCCAATTAGTTCTTCCAGAGGCAGTGACTCAAGGTTCTTGGCTTGGCTTATAGCTGTCACCATTGGTCTCCAAATGATTGGGAGACACCTCATGATTTTTCTTACTCTTTCTTGCACAGTATAGGCTTTGCCAAGAGAGCGCATTTCATTTACTATTGTGGTGAATCTTGAGTACATTTCATCAATGGTTTCTCCTTCTTGCATTTCGAACAATTCGAATTTCCTTATACCAATGTCTATCCTTGTTTCTTTGACATGGCTTGTTCCTTCATGGTGAGTTTGCAATGTATCCCAGACTTCTTTTGCAGTTGTGCATTCATCTACCCTTTCACTTTCTTCCCTGCTTAAAGCACATGATAAGAATAATTGAGCTTTAGAGTTTAGAAGTACCTTAGCTTTATCTTCTGTTGTCCAATTTGCTTCCTTTTTTAGAGCAGAATTCGAGTCATCTTGATCAACCCTTGGTGTGAAATCTCCATCTGTGATGATGCGCCACATTCCTGTGTCTTGAGATTTTAAGAACAACTGCATTTTGTTTTTCCAAAAATAATAGTCTGATCCATCAAAGAATGGAGGTCGATTTGAGGATCCTCCTTCAACAATGTATTTTGCTTTCGACATTCTTCTAGATCTTTTCTCTAACACTTGTTAGGTGTTTTTGAACTTTTTAGAGACCGAGCTCTGATGCCAATTGAAGTAACAATGTCGATTTACAAGAAAGGGGGGTTTGAATTGTAAATATGCCTTTTAAAAATTCCTGTTAAAACTTAAGAAAATAACTCAAGAATGGTCTTGGTTATGAAACAGAAAACGGAGAACGTTCTTGGTTTATGTTATAAAACAGAGAACGTTCTTTAATTAGCAGAAAATTAGTTTATACTTTATATCAAATGATTAATGCAGTATAATAAAGAAGGAGAAAGGAAAGAGAATACCACACAAAGATTTATCCTGGTTCACCCAACGTGGGTTACGTCCAGTCCTCACACTGTGAGATTTTCCACTAAGTGTTTAAAATGAAGAACCTTCTTAATCTTACAACACCTAGAATAAATCAACCTTGATCTATTTCTTTCTTAATTACTTTCCACCCAGAAAGCAATCACAACACCTATCTAACCTTGATAGGAAGCAATCTTAAACAAACTATAAAGAAACTCTTATAGTTTGAGTTTTTACAAATGATTGAATTTGACAGAATCTGATATTGCTCAACTCTTGTTTGAGAATAGATTCTTTACAGAGTATCTAATGACAATTTCGCAACTGATATATGAATGAGCAGCAGTGGCTGGTTTGCGGATTTGCAGAAAGTAATGTTTCCTCTGTTTTTCAGAATTTCAAGCTTAAGTGTGATTGTATAATGTTGATTACTTGGCACTTGAATTTCTTGCTTAGAACTGAGATAATGGCCTTCTATTTATAGGCTGGAGATGTACGAAATAGCTATTGGAGAGGTCATGCTTTTTTGACTAAAACATTATTTTTAGAATAAAAATAATGCTGCTTTGAAAACAGCTTTTTGACTTTTGATGTTTTAGCATTGAAAGCATTTCTGTCCTTTCTTTGACATTTCTTCATTGATCTTGGATGGTACATTATCTGTCTTGAGTGTAGCTAGAGGTGGTTGGAGAAGATTTGAGGCGAATTGCAGACTGAAACAGAGAGGATGCAAGGCTGCTGTTGATGTGCAGAAAACGGAGAATGATTAACGTTCTTGGTTTTATCAGTTTGAACGTTCTTGAGCTTCAATAATCATTCTGGAGTTCCCATTTTGAATGTTCTGTATTTCCTTTGTTCTTGTCTTGTCATATACCCAGTTTGATCAAGTTTTCTTGACATTTGAATTTTGGAGTTCTTAAGCCGTCATGACTTTTGTCCATGTTTAAACTCTTTGATCTTTGCGATCAAATATCCTTTTTGAGTCTGGATTTTTTGTACTTGTTCCTTGCCATGTACTTGTTAGATATGAATGATTTCCAGAGCAGATTCTTTGTTAACGATGTAGATAAACTTTGAACAACATGCTGTGATAGATAGTTCGGTGAAGCTGAGGATCATTCTCTGTTTATGATGCAGAATGATCTTGTTGTCTTTTCTTGTATTTGCTTGATTCTGCTCTTAATTAAAACCACTCAAGAACACAAGTTAAATTAACATAACATTTAGAATCATAATTAACATTCTTAATTAACCTTTGTTTATTTTCATCAAAACTTTTAAAATAGAGAGTTTGTCTCAACACTTATTTATCACTAGTTACTTTTAGCTACATATAGGATATCACCTATTCTCATTTAATATCAATACATGGTGTTTACTTATAAATAAAAAAACTAAAATGTTCACATCTAAAAAAATATTCAGTTATTCACTCAAACATCAAGTCACCCAACAATACATATTCTCTTTCTTTCCCATTTCCATCTCAAATTTTTTTTCCAATTCTATTTTTTCTCATTGTATTTCCTTCTCAATTTTGTTCAAAAGGTCTTCCCGATTTCAATTCTCTATTTCATCTTCTAAAGCTCTTCTAATTTTTTTTCTTCCTATTTCGTCTCAAAAAATTATTAAAACTTTTCCCGATTTTGATTCTCGTTTTTTTGTTGAAGAAGCTTTTCCCGATTTCTTCATGGATTCTCGTTTTTCAGTTGAAGAAGCTTTTTCCGATTTCTTCATCATTTTTTCGATTCTATCTTCAATCGATTCCTTCAATTTCCAATTCAAACTCAACAATTTCTTCATTGATTCTCGTTTTTACGCTTCAACAATTTTTTATTTACAATTCAAACTCAACGATTCAGGGATTCATGAGTAAGTGAAAATTATTTTTCCTCTATTACCCATTTGCATTTGTTGAAAACAACTTATTTATAAATATGTCATAAAGTGAAAACAACTTATTTATAAATATGTCATAAGTTGTTTTTACTAGCATTTGTTTATGTTATAACTTATATAAGATAAACTCAAATAAGCAAATTCTGCTAGATGAGACATTGTGAAACTGAAATAGTGTGGAATTAGGTCCAGAAGATTTGCCAAAGAAGAATGAGATATCACCAGTTCTTTGAATCATGAGTCTTGGCCATTCACTACTTGCCTTTGTAAATGGAGAATACATTGGTAAGAACACACAAATTTGAATTCTAAGAGGAAATGGGTCAATCCAATGTACTTAGATTGATAAATGGCCAAGTGCTATTACACTATTATATCTAGGAATGTTAAAAAATATCAAAACCTGAATCGAACCGCACCGAAAATTCTTCTGTCATAGGTAGCTCACTGAAGCATAACATTTTATCCCTTAAGGTGATTTCAGGAACCAAACTGAACCAGTTTAGTTCTGTTCGATTCCTGAACAATATGTCACATTTTGGTTTTTCGGTGCGGTGCAGTTTTTTGTTTTATAAACAGTTCTAATACTCACCTCAGTTCATCTTTTTATAATTTTGTTCACATGAAGAGAAAGGTTTTGAATTTCAGAAGCCTGTAAGGTTGGTGATCACAGGTTGAGCTACCTTTCTCCTCTTGGAAAGCCTACTCAGTCAGAAAATCTTTGATCATGTGAATTCTTTAAGACTATTTTAATGTGATCCGACATTTTCAATTTTATAGCTCTTTTTAAAATTTCGTTAATTTCTAGAGTCAAGTTATTTGACCTTACAATAATGCAAATTATATTTGTTTTCTATAGACACATGTTAATTGTTAGAAATAGTCGGGATATCTTTTTTAAAACATCATTGATGTTCCAATAATGGACAGATATATGTATAATGTCATTAATATTTTGTGCGTATAACAATTATTTATCATATGTTTGTTTTGATTGTTGATTTTACTTATTCATTGGATAGAGAAAATAAGTAACATGAACAAAAAGAATCGCACAAAATATGAAGACATACATTGCATGGGAACCAAGAATCTTCCATGACTAATTCATGAGATGGTTTGTTTCTTTCGGTGTTTTTTAATTAATTTCTCAATACAAATATGATGGTTGACATTCTTGTTACTAATGTTAGACGACAAAAGCTAGAGGAATGCAACCATCACGGACACAAATTTACATTAATACTTGAACTCGACAAGATGGAAGCATTCTAAAAAGACAACTGATGTAATTTTAAGAATTTTAAACTTTGATGATAAATTTGAAATAACTCATTCTTATTAGATTTCATGAATTAGTCTTATTGTGCATAACTTTCAAAACTTAAATATGTTATATAACTTTTGATGTATAATAAATTTTTTGGTTTATTTACTATCCTTTAATTATAACTTACCCTATATACATCCAGTTCAATAAACATAATCATAATTTTGTGGTATGGTTTGGATTAACGTATCCAACTGCCACATAGCCAGATGTAATTGGTATGGTGGTGCGATGCAAAGGTAGGCCTAGGAGTGAGATATTCAAGTTAAATAAACGGTATAATTAGTTATGTCATTTTATTTCTTGTTGCTACTTAGTGAAATTCTCTTCTTTTTTATCTTGATTATGGATAAGTAGTTAGAGGACTGGAAAAGTTAGGAAACAATATTGAGAAGATATGCACCAATTTAAAATCAGAGAGATGATATTTCCTTTTCCTTAAATAGTAATGACATGGGCCCGTTGGGGACGGTTCTATGTGGAAAAGATGAAGTGTTATGGATGGAAATTTGATGGTAGCTATGGTTATTGGTGACTTTCACTCCTTTCAGTTGAATTGGTTGCATGTCACTTGTCTTGATTATGTTTGATCCTCTTCACTATTGCAGTTTCCTTAATATAATTGTAGTACATTTATATTTTTTTTCCTATGTGGCAGGACTTTAGGAGCTGATTTATCAAATCTGAAATATTTCTCCGAAGCAAGTGTTGTAGGACAAAGAATAATGGAAATGATAAATATAATTTCAAAGATAGATTATAAAAACATGGAAGGAGAGATATTAGAAAAAGTATTAGGATAAGTTGAATTTAATAATGTTGAATTGTTGTATCCATCATACCAGAAAGTGTGATCCTAAACGTACGAAAACATGGAAAGAGAGATTTGAGAGAAAGTGTGATCCTAAATGATTTTTGTCTAAAAATTTTATCAAATAAAATATTGACATTAGTTAGAGGAAGTGGTTATGGAAAATAAACTATTACATCACTTTTGCAAAGATTTTATGATCTAATTAGTGGATAAATATTTGTTGATGAAATTTCTATTCACAAGTTTCTAATGCTCATAATTTCATTTCAATATTGCCACAAGGATATGATATCCATGTTAGTGCTATAATTAAAATGCTAGGAATGCAAGTAACATGCATTTAATGAAATTTTAGTAAAATTAAATTATATTTTATTGTAAGTTTCAATGGAAATAGTTAATAAAAATAAATTAGAAATTTCAATTTAATTTATTGATATTAATAATTTAGAATAGCAATTAGTAATGAGATAAAATAAATTAAATTTAATAAATAATAATAATAAGTTTTAGTGACAAACAATACCGTATGAATAAATAAATTTTTTATTTATATTTATCTAATTTTTAGTGACAGTCACCGTAGAAGGTAGAAATCAAAAACATGTAGTGACAGTACTCAAATATGTAGTGGCAGTTCTCAAAGCATAGCAAGACGCCCTCCTTAAGTTGACGATGGATGGATGTCACTCAAAGTATTATTGACTTTTACCTACAGTTTTTGACTTTTAGTGAAAAACTATGCCTATCACTAAAAGTCAATTTCCTTGTAGTGAAACTAGCTTATTGGCGTTACCAAACGGTACATAAATGAGACGTGTTTGATAAACAAGTTTTTCTCATCAGCTTAGACTATTTCAAGTAACGTTTCAGCTTACAACTTTTTATATTTTCTTCCATTTATAACCTTATTTTTTTTTATCCTTATGTTATACAAAATAACTACATCACTTATTCACCCAACCACTAGTTCACATAGCTCGCTTCAAGTATATCTTTTTCTTCTTGATGAATAGAGAATTTCTTTATTTCCTTACCAAAATAACTCAAAAAAAATTGAAATTTCATATTATTCATCTTACAAAAAATTTAGCAAACACAAATTGATTAAGGTATGTATTCCCATATTTATTATTATTTTTCATCTTCTAATTTATCATTGTAATAAGTTAAATTCATTTTTATATCAAATTGTAATTAGTAAATGAATTGTATTATTTTTAGAATTACTATTTATACACATATAGCTTATTAAACTTTTGGAGAACTCTTCAAATATATGTTTGTATTATAATTTTTTTTTGTTTCTACCACAAAAGTTATAAATGAGAGAAATATGATTATGTCATTTTATATTGATAAAAATTAAATTTATCAAACACTTTAATTTTAATTAATTAACTTTTTAATTATAAATCATCATTTATCAATTATTAACTATCAGTTAATTTTTCAACTATCAATTAATTTATAACTTAATTCTATCAAGCATGAGTCAGTTTTCTACTCTCTTTCTCTACTATCTTTATACAAAATAACATTTTTATTGGACAAGATATACAAATAACACATAAATAGTGTAGAAAATTTACAAACTTTTCATTAAATACAAGCACACAGGTAGAAAACGTTTGTTAAACAACATATAAATTTTCATGTGCGACCCAAATCTTAGTAATAAATTTAGACTTAAATGTACGGAAAAAAAATTTAATGCATTTTTTTCTCTCAAAGTTTTGAATTGTGTAATTTTGTCTTTCTTAATTTAAATGATTTATTTTACTGTTAAATTTTTTAATTGTTCAATTTTTTCTTTTTAATTTCGAATAAGTAATTTTAATCTTACACATTTATCAATTTATGATGTCATAGTCCTTCACTCATATTATTTTTTCTAAATATTGATGTAATATTATTTAATTTAAAAAATAACTAAAAACATAGAAGGTCACATGTTTAAAATAATAATTTTAAAAAATGTTGTTCGATATACTTGACCGGTTATTTTTATCTATTTTAATTAATTTTTAAATTATATAACGTCCTATCAACAATTTAAATAAAATGAAGGGACTATAAAATCAGAGATAAAATTGCACAATTGAAAAATGTTAGAGATTAAAACTGCTCATTTGAAATTAAAAAGAGAAGAAATTACACAATTAAAAAACTTAAGGAAGAAAATTGCATTTAAGTTATAAATTGAATTATGTACTAGTATACATTAATTATTCCTGTAACAAAAATATAGTGCATTAATATTTTTTTCTCATGTGAAAATTGAAAAACTAAAGACAATGTTTAGTTAAGTTAAAAGACGGATAATTGTAGTAAGTGTGAGAATAAATATTCATGTTCCACAAAAGTCTATAGTCTAGACTATATATGTCCATATATTAGATTAGATATTTTTATAGAGAATGTTTAGGCTTTTCTATAAGCTTATTTAGGCTCTATTTGGTAAGGTCAATAAACAGGTTTCTAGCTAAGTTTATAAGTTATAATCTCTATTTGGTAACAGTCATTTATAAGCTTATAACTCATAGCGTTTTTTTATAAACTAATTCAAGAAACTTATTTGTTTATAGGCTATCATTTTTCTTCCAATTTTACTCTTATAATTATAACTAATTTTTTTTTACAATTTATAATTTATTTATTATAATTTTAAATAAATAATTTTAAAATTTCAAAATAATTTAAATAAATAATTTATATAATTGAAAATAATTTAAATTAAATAATTTAAAATAATTAAACTAGCTAAATAAATAAAAATATTATATTATTAAATTATTTATTTATCATACTTTTAATTTATTTATAAGTAATTTAAAATTTAAAATAATTAATATTAGAAAGTCAATAATTTATTTAATTTAAAATAAATAAAATAGATAAATAAATAAAAGTATATGAGATTGATAAATTTTAAATTAATAAAAAAAAATTACTACTTTTTAAAATATATTAAACATTATTTGATAAGATTTATTTTTAATTAAGAATTTCCTTTTATGTTATTTTACATTTTAAACTAATTGAACCACTAATTTTACCAAACACTTCAATTAGCTTTACGTTTTGTATATATTTTTATTTTTAAAGTTTTGTAATTTGATTATTTATTAAATTTGAGTGATTAATTATTATCGCAAATTAGCATTCATTTTAACCTATAAAAAAATTACTTTATTGATTTTCTTAAAAAATTGTAGATTTTGGAGATCCATCTTATATGTGTTCTGAGTGTGAAGCCCAAATGTCATATGAGGAGCAAGCTGAAAAAACTGTAAATAGCAACCTACCTAAGTTTTCGTCTCATTCTTAAAAAGACCTCCTGATTTGCTAATGAGCTTAATGAATGGACAAAATCCAAGGAGTAAACATTTCAAAGAAAACATTCGATCATATAATAGTATGTTTTGTTTTACCTCTATTGATGAAAAGATTCAATCAAACTCAAGTGGTGGTGGCGGCAACCCTCCACAATTTATTCTCAGTAGACAAAATTTCAACATAATTGGTAGTCTAATACTAGAGGAAGGAGTAGCTCCCAACTTTGCCGAACTTTATATTTATGACACAATGAATGAGATTTCTAACATATTTAATCATTTCAAGTATAAATCTTATTTGATACATTATATTATATTAATTTTACTATTTATAACTTTATGCGATAATTAATTTAACATTGTGTAGATCAAAAGAACAAAAAAATATTTAAATAGAATATTAGTTAAAGATATCTAAAAAATGGTTGATGAACACAATGTCTTAGTTAAGTCTTTTAGAAAAGTGTGTGACCACATAAAACATAACATGTCCGATTTTTGTCTACGGTTGTTTAGAAACAGGACAAAGGATCCAAGAACACATAATATGCCCTTGTGTGACGAGGTTGTTGCTTTGATAGTTGGTGATTTGGACAACCTTGATCCTGGTCAAGACAATGTTGTTAAAAAGACAGTCGATCATTTTCAGAAAATTAAAGACTCATGCTGTTGGGGTTGATTGCAAGTCCCACATCCTTTAGTGTGGGAGAATAAGGAGAAGGCCAAGGCTATATATTGGGTTTTAGTCCTTTGTTTTCAAACGCACCAGTCAGCAATAGCACTTTAAGCTTGTATCTGACTTAGTTTATATATTTGCTTTGTAAGAGTGTGGTTGTACTGGGGTGTCTGGGGTGTGAGTGAGAGAAGTCTATGTGTTGTAACAATTTTCACATAGTATTAATTCTCTGGTTGCCGGTTTAGGCAGCGGCCGTGGTTTTTTCTCCGGTTTTGGAGTTTCCACGTTATATTCTTGTGTTGTGATTGTGTCTTGAATTTTTTAACTTATGCTATTTTTCCCAACAACTGGTATCAAGAGCCAAGGTTCGGAGGTTCGGTAGGATAATTTTTCTTAGTATGCTCTGTGGTTGCAGCTTTGTCTGATCTTCCACATCAGAAAAGAATTATCCTTGGTATTGTTAGGGGAAAGGTGATACTGTGAAAATGCTGCTTAGGGAGGTTCTGGCTAAGGAAAGACTTGGTATTTAAGCGTGTCTGTTGTGACCCACCTCTCTTTCCTGGGAACTTACCTGGTGCACAGTTTACAGTCTGCGTGCAGCTGCTATGTCTTATTCAAGCGCTATGAAGTTTGACATAGAGAAGTTTGATGGAAGAATCAACTTTGGCTTGTGGAAAGTACAAGTCAAGGATGTGCTTATACAATCAGGATTACACAAGGCGTTGAAAGGAAACACTTCCAACATGGACGACAACAAGTGGGAGGAACTAGATTTGAGAGCTGCAAGTGCAATTCGTCTGTGTTTGGCAAAGAATGTTCTTGCGAATGTGCAGAATCTGTCATCAGCCAAGCAACTCTGGGAGAAGCTTGAAGGGTTATATCAAGCTAAGGGCATCTCAAATCGGTTGTTGTTGAAAGAGCAATTCCACAATCTGCGCATGGATGAAGGTACGAAAATCTCTGATCATCTTAGTACTTTGAATAATATTGTCTCTGAGTTGGAATCTATCAAAGTTGAGATTGATGATGAAGATAAAGCGTTAAGGCTCATTTTGTCCCTTCCACCTTCCTATGTTCATCTTAAACCTGTTCTGATGTATGGGAAGGAAAGTTTGAGTTTTGAAGAAGTTGCAACTAAAATTATTTCTGAAGAAAGGAGAATGAAAAATGATGAAAGCACTTCATCAAGATCAATGTTGCTGACTAGAAGTGGGGCTAATGGAAAGAAGATACATGCAAAGAATTTGGTGTGCTGGGAGTGTGGAAAGCCTGGGCATGTGAAGAGAAATTGTCCAGGTGGAGCAGTATCTGGAAAAGACTCTGAGACAAGTGCTGGCAAGGTCTCCCTTGTTTGGGGAGATGATGGTGATCTCATCTAGAAGATAAAGTTTGTCCTTATGGTATTTCCGCTATACCATGAAAAAGGACAAGTTATTGCTAGCGGATTCAGAACAACACACGGGCATTGGTTGGCATTGATGCAAGGTGTGTGGTGATGTGTCGATGGCTGAAGAACTTCCTGGAAGCCAACATGGGAGTTGCACCATTAATTTCAGCAAGGTTTCGACATGAGAAAATTCTTGGAATGGTTTAGTTCCAAGTGGAGAAAATTCTTGGGATGGTTTAGTTTCAAGTGAAGTGTACTTTTGATGGTGGAGTATGATTGTCAGTAAGACAATGGAAGCGGAATCTGTAACTCTTACAATCAAGGTGGAGATTGTTGGGGTTGATTGCAAGTCCCACATCCTTTAGTGTGGGAGAATAAGGAGAAGGCCAAGGCTATATATTGGGTTTTAGTCCTTTGTTTTCAAACGCACCAGTCAGCAATAGCACTTTAAGCTTGTATCTGACTTAGTTTATATATTTGCTTTGTAAGAGTGTGGTTGTACTGGGGTGTCTGGGGTGTGAGTGAGAGAAGTCTATGTGTTGTAACAATTTTCACATAGTATTAATTCTCTGGTTGCCGGTTTAGGCAACGGCCGTGGTTTTTTCTCCGGTTTTGGAGTTTCCACGTTATATTCTTGTGTTGTGATTGTGACTTGAATTGTTTAACTTATGCTATTTTTCCCAACACATGCTTCATTCGTACCTCTTCAGTATCCTTTATTTTTCCCATTTGGTGAGGACCAATATCAAGAACATTTTCTTATCAAAGAGAATTTTATCAATAAGGAAAGACGAAAGAGAATACGTATTACATTGAGAAACTTTATTGCATTTCACATACAAGAAAAATAATTCGAACAAGGAAGTATTTTAAACACTATCAGGTTAATTAACAGTTTGTTGTTAATTATTTCTCCATGATAGAGTCTCAAAGATTATACTGGATACTTATGAATCAATCAACAATTAGGTGTGATACTTTAAGTGGTTTACAAGAAGTAGTGCACAATGGAGAAAATCAACCCTCTATAGTTGGAAAACGTGTTGTGCTACCTTCCTCGTTTACTGGAGGACCACGTTACATGTTTATCAATTGTCAAAATGACAATTTGCTAAAAGTTTGGGTATCTTGATTTGTTCATCACTATCACATGCAATGCTAATTGTCCAGAAATAAAAGACTTTGTTTCTATTAGAGTCTTTACAACCAGTGATTGTTTAAACATTGTTTGTAGAGTGTTTAAGGCAAAACTTGATCACACGATGCTTGCTTTTAAAATGGAAAAAATCTTTGGAGAAGTTGTTGCGGATATTATTAACTAGCTATTAATTATAAATGTCATAATTAGGGACATATACCATAGAGTTTCAGAAGAGGGGCCTTCCACACGCACACATTTTGCTACAACTTAAAGGTTCAAACACATTGAAGACAAGTAATGACATCAACAAGTGCATTTATGCAGAGTTGCCTGATAGTAGTTTATATCCAAAACATGCAAATGTTGTTTCAAGTTTCATGATACATGGTCCATGTGGATATGCCAATCCAAAATCCCCATACATGAAAGATGACACGTGCTCAAAATATTTTCCAAAAGATTACCTACCCTCAACTATAGTTGATGATGAAAGTTATCCAAAGTACAAACATTGAGATATCGATTTATATGTGTTGAAAAAAGGAATAACATTAACAGGTTTGTAGTTCCTTAGAATCCAAAATTGTTAATGAGATACCAATCACATGTCAATGTTGAGTATTGTAACAAGGGACACTTAATCAAGTATTTGTTTAAATATGTTAATAAAGGCCCCAATAGAGCCACAATTAAGATTTCAAACCAAACTGAAATTGGTCGGATTTTGGATGAGATCAAACAGTACTATGAGTGCAAATATTTGGTGTCATGTGAAGTTGTATGGAGGACTTTTGAGTGTGACATACATCAAAGGTAACCTCTTGTTATAAAGCTTTCAGTTCACCTTGAAAATGAGCAATCTATAATGTTCTCAGGAAAATCTACAGTTCAGTCTATAATGAAGTATAGTGAAGATCTCGACACAATGTTTTTGGCTTGGATTGAGGCAAACAAAAAACATCCTGAAGGAAGATATTTGACTTATGATGAATTTCCAACAAGGTTTGTTTAATAAAAATTCCATATCATGGCATCCAAGAAAACAAGGTAAGTGGAAGATTTACTTATATCCTTCTGGAATATGGAGATGTTTATTTGTTGAGATTGTTGTTAATAATACACAGGGATGCACAAATTACAATTATATAAAGAAAGTGGATGACATAATACACAAAACCTTTAAGGAAGTATGTTATGCACTTGGATTGCTGCCGAATAACAATGAACTTGTTGATGCTATTACTAAGGCAAGTGAGCTGGCCTTCGAAAATCAGTTGAGGAGATTGTTTGTTACATTACTGTTCATGAATTCAATGACAAATCCTTTTGTTGTTTGGGAAGCAACATAAAAAGTTTTATGTGATGAAATTTTGTACAACATGAGGAAAAAGTTAAACAACCCATGTATTCAATTATACTTTAAATTATTTATAAAGTTAAATATGTTTCTTGTGTTACAAAATTATGATTTTTTAAGTTTAGTGCCTAAAAAATATATTCACTTTTAGTCTCTATTTTTATTTTATAGTGAATTTTTTTTAGAGACTAAAAGTTTCATTTTTTTCCAAAACTATTTTAAAATAAGGATTAAGAGTGAATAAACAATAGTTTAATAATGTCTAAAAAGTTGAGAATATTTTTATAGGAACTGAAAATTCAATTTTAAAATTTTATAGCGACTAAAAATATATTTAACGCTTAAATATAGCAAAACTATTTCCAAATTAAATATTTAACCCTCAACTAAAATTTTTAAATGTTGCTTTAAGTGGCATTGCAACTTTATTATTACCTAAAAAAAAGGTAGCCCATTTGATATTTTACATTCCTTTGGTTACAAATGAAACATCAAAATGCAACATCACAAAGCTAACTGACAAAGCTGACCTTATCTTGCAATCTTAAGCTCCTATGTTAAATAGATATTATGCTGAAGTTGTAGATCGAACTTTAAGAGATATTAGGAGGACTGTAGATAATGCTAACCAATATAAATCATTTGGTGAGAAGGTAGTTGTTTTTGGAGGTGATTTCAGAAAAACATTTCTTGTTGTTAGAAAATGTTGTAGGCATGACATAGTGACAACTTCAATCAACTCATCTGATTTATGGAAATACTACAAGGGTTTGACATTGTCCAAAAACACACGATTGACAGCTCTAACACCCAATAAAGATACTGTTGACATTACAAATTTTACAGATTGGATGCTTGATATTGGAAATGGTAAATAGGGCACACATGAATATGGATAGAGTATTATTCATATTCCTACAAATTTACAAATCATGAACAATTTGAAATACTATGCAGAGAAGGCAATACTTGTTGAGACAAAATTCAAAATCAAGTGTTTTAAGGATAAACCAACAGTTAATTAATCACTAATTATGATTATACTACCATTTAACTTGTGTTTTTGAGTGATTTATTTAAAGATATGTGATAAAATATATTGATGGAAAAACCACATGTTTCTATATGAAATAAATCAAGGACATCATGTCTTACATAAACTGTTCTTGAAAGAATCCTTAAAGTCAATGGCAAAATGAATTGGAGAATGATCAGAAGAACATTCTAGATGTTCCCTATTAAAGACAAAGTCAAGTGAATTCATTTTCTATAGTCCAAACTACAAGTTAAAAGTATCAAAATTGCTCAAATCAGTGGCCAAACCCATAACTCGAGTTGAAGGCTTAAAGGAGGAAAACAACCTCCAAATTGATGTCCAGATTGATTAGCTGTGAGCAAGGACACAAGTACACAATTGATGCACCATTTTGCAAAAAGCTCTGCATGCTTTTGAGCTAAAAGACTGACATATCACTACCCACTCACTTACTTATTCACATTCTCCATCAAACTTAGAAACAAGAACACTTTGGGTTTATCAAAGAACAATCTAGACAAAATAGAACATGTGCTTAATAGATTTCAATCAAAACTAACAGGTAGCTAAGGTTCTCTAATGACTATATTCAAATAGATACGAGTCTTTCGAACCTCTATTATTTTATAAAAAGAACTTCAAGAAAAAGACAAATGCAAGAGTTTTAAAGACAATTAATCTACACTTGATCATTCATACTCAAGTAACAAAGCTATTCTCATAAGCAAACTGATCCGCTGTCGCACACAGGTCAAATACAATTGATAAAATGTAAATAGAGATAATAATTTGAGTGGTTTCACAAGGACTTCTGATATAATAATGTTAACTGAAATAAAAGTTGAAATTAGAAATGGGGTTTTTTGAGATTTTTCTTTTAACAGATGAGCAAAACGATTAATCCACTGATTCGAGTTTCAGACCTATCACAGATTCTATCAATGAGTTTAATTTCTAATTATTGATTGTATTCTTATTTGACTATAGAATTGATCAAACAAGCGTAATCAATCCTATGTGAATTCGGTTTCTTAGACTCGATTAAGCATCACAATCATAAAAATATTACAATTAACGATCAAGTGTCACAAAATTATAATTCAATTAAATTAGAAACCAAAACCAAATTCGGTCAAATGAATTTAATCGATCTTATTGAAATTTAATTTAAGCAATCAGAATATCAATATAATTAAATAAACAGAAATAGAATCATGAAGCGAAATTGACAGTGTAATCTGATCTCAAGGTGTTGATGAAATTCTAAACTCGTTGATTAATCTTATAAAATTAGCCTTCCATGAAATTAAAATAAAAAGTGTTTATTTCTTGTATCAATCTGAATCCTAAAATTTCAACTCTAGAAAAGAAAGAAAACTCCCAATATATAGTGCTCGAATTTTGGGCTTTAGGGTTTAGAGTTTAAAAAGAAGTGGTATGCTATTTAAAATTATTACAAAAGTCTAGATTACGAATTTAGGCTAAGTAAAGTTCTTCATTGGGCTATTATTCCAACACAAAAGTTGTAGCTCTGATTTTTAGCTTTCCAACGCCTGCTCGTATGCACCAATCTGATATCCAGAGCTCAAGTTATGGCCTACAGAGCAAGCAAGGGTCAAAATACAAATAATAAAATTATAATTCAATTTCGACCTAAAGTTTAGAAACAAGCTAAAAAAATTATTCTAAGATATAAAGTGATTTTAAAATACCAAACTAAAAAGCTAGAAACATGTGCCCAAATGCTATGATCACAAACTCCAACTTCTCTCATTATATTCAAGGATCATTCTACTGAGTTCTTGCTGATAATCAATCTCAAACAAGTGTTGAGAAGTTTTTACATCCTAAATACTTTTTTCATAAACATCATTTGTAATTCAAGCCGATCTCTTAAGTTAGTTTGAGTATGTTGAAAAAATTCTTTTAGTTATTAAAAGGTACTTGTAAAAATCCTTTTTGGAGTGAAAGGTGACTGTAAAATTCCTTTCAAGATTGAAAGGTGAAAACTGTAATTGATCTAGGGTAATCAAGAAAGGTAATGCGAAAGCATAACATTTTGGTGCTAAGCATATTTGTAAAAATTCTAATAGATTATGAGCACTGGACGTAGCCCACCTTGGGTGAACCAATATACATCTTTACGTGATCCTCTTTTCCATATCTTTATTTATTTTTCACTCACTGATCACATATCACCTAGAACTAATTAGTTTTATTTACTTCTAACATATCCAGAACGTTTTTAATATTTTGTTTCATCCGAGATTGACTTTGAGATTAAGGCTTAAGATTAGGGTTCTAGTTGTAAGACCCTTAATTTTAAACTCTAATTTATGCAATTTTAGGGTATTTTATACTAAATTACTTAGGCATTTAGCCTTATTTTATTTGATTTTGTGAATTAAGTACCAAAAACATATTTTTATTAGAGTTATTAATATGTTTAATATATATATATATATATATATTTTTTTTTTTTTGAGACCCGATTAAAATTATTTGTTGGAGAAAAATTTAATTACATTACGGAAAGTTTAATACCGGACATATTTTAAAAAAATATCACTTGTTGTTGAAAATTTTATCTTTCAATTGAGTAGCGACAAGAGTAGATATTTTTATCAAAATACATTGAGATGTTAGTGAAGCGATGGGTATAAGAGTATTTAAATATTTGTTGGATTGGTTTTAATTATAATATATATATATATATATATATATACACACACACACACACATATATGGAAAACTGAGAAAGGAAGAGAAAACGTAAACA
>NC_021163.2:34426135-34441645 GCF_000331145.2 Cicer arietinum | reverse complement strand
AGTTTGCCTTCCTTCTTCTTCTTCCTTTTGCTTTGTGAAAAAATGTTGGTGGTTTGAAAACGAAACCAAAACACAAATCTTCCCTTTTCATCTAGATCTAAGCTTCCATTTGAGAAGTGTAAGGAGGGAAAATTACTCTTCTCTACACTATGGTGCTTGTGAGTTAACTTTTGAGGTGTCGACGCGAGTGAGAGTTTTTACCGTATTTGATCACGGTAGCGAAAAAGGTTGAGAAAGCAATAACGAAGGTAAGGGCTCTTTTTAAATTTTTAGTTTGCATATAGGGACTCTATTTGTGTGATTGATGTATGACTAATGTTGGTTATTTTGTTAGTAATAGTTAAAAAAAAATTAAAATTTGATGTGTTTGAGTTACGTAATGAGTTATTTTCAAAGAAATGAGTTTGAACAGAAGTTGAAATTTTACAAAAAAAAAATTAGAGTTGTTAAATTTGTGAAAAAGTTCAAATTTTAACTAAGTTAAAGAGTTTGAGCAAAAAGTTAGATTGAAATTAAAATGGTTAGAGTTTAAAGTGTTACTCTTTAATTACTCTTGGAATGAGTTTAAAAAGAAAAAAATTAGAGTATTTTATTAACTCCAAATTTCAGTGATTTAATAGTCGAATGCATTTATGTGTAATTTGGACAATATTTGTTTTATTTAGTTTTAACTAAATAATGTAGATTATTTGGTTTTCAACGTTTGGTGTGAGAAAAAGATATAATTTTGAGAATTTTGTTGTGGTTGGATAAATTTCAGTTGTGAACAAATTTTTATAAATATTTATGTTTATGTAGTTAGCTCCTTGAGTATCGGAAAGGAATCGAGACCGTTGGCATCGTGTTAGCGGTGGGGAGAACTCTGATATATTAATGTTGTTGTGGTGATTAAGTTTTGATGTGATTATGTATTCATAACTGATAATATGTACGTTGTGAATTTTATTGAGGAAAATGTGTTTTAAGGATACTCTGTGATAAGTTTGAAAAATCGTTAGTGTTAAATGAGTATTAAAAATGGAGAATCTTTTAATAGCTGCATTTACTTAATGATTGTGGTGAAAAGAAATAGAGTATGCTCATGCATTTCATAGCTTGTGGTGACCGTGATGGGTCACGGGGTGATTTCATGTGATAGTTGGTCAATCTTATCCTTACAAGGATTTAACTGATGTGTAAGGCTTGTGATAGGCGGTACATACTATGATGATTGTATATACATAATCGATTGTTGTTTGTTATTGCACTGTAATTGCTTTGAGGTGTGAATTTGTGTTGATTAAGTTTCGATGTAATTATGTGTTCATAATCGATGTTAGGAATGTTTGATATGTGATTGAGGTGTGAAATTGTGGAGATTAATTTGGTTTGAATTATGTGTTCATAATTGATATTATGAATATTTGAAGTGTTATTGATGGACTTTGTATCGTAAGTGTTATTTGTTAATTTCGATTGGTGACCCTTTACAATTATTGTGGAAATTGGACTTTTCCCTAAGATGATACCTGAGTTCGTTCCACCGATTGTTACCTTGCAACAGAAACATCGTTAGACTTCCCTGACCGAGACTCATCGACTTCTTGGGTATACAACCCTATCTCAAGCAGGGCTACTTATATGGGGAGGGTAGTGAGAACAAGTAGGAAAGCTGGAGCAGTATACCTCGTGGAGCTCATTCGCGAGAGGATCGACTATCCGGTACCTTCAAGATTGGTGCTTGGGATGAGTGGAGCTAGGACGATGTAGAGGATTCCTCAGTTAGAGTTGAGGCGGATGCCACCGTAGGAGCTGAAGATACAATGGTTGTACTAGGGACTGACATAAATGATAAGGGGATGATACAAGTAGGAAGAGATATTGCCCCTTATTGACTTTCACTGAAATCGAAAACAGTTTTGAGATCCCAGTGGCGCCTAAGCCACCTATCTCATGGGTAGATCTGACTTCTGAGGAGATCGATCCTTCTATGGATGTTGATGTGGAGGAGGTTACTTCGAAGATGGATATTGCGTCATAAGGAACTTGCAGAGTGTGTGGAGGTCACCTATGTTATTGTAGTTGCTAGTGAATGATCAGATAAGTTTGGTTGTATAGGGGCTTAGTATCTTTGGTGGTCGTACTTATTTTATTTTGGGATGACTGTATCTATAACTTATATTGTCAGTTGACTTTAATTCGGTGGGTCTATGTTCCTTTTTTTTTTTTTTTGACGTGACCATGGGGGGAATAGTATTCTTGGAGCAGTGGTTTTGTGCAGGTGTCTGCCGAGAATACCCTAGGGGTATGAGCAGTCTCATAGCCCCGGTGTATTTTCAATTGGTATATTTTGGATTACCGTCTCAAAAAAACTATTTCAGTTTGTTTGTATTTATGACATAATTATTTAGGATTTTTTTCATTTGTGTTACGACGAGTTGTTTTTATTATTTGATTTTGAAAAAAAATATATACACCTGCGCTGCTAAAAATCGGGGTGTTACACTAGTCATTCTTTTATGGAACATAGATCAAACTAATGGATTATGTAATGGAATAAGGTTTCTCATAAATGAAATGTGTGCAAATATTATTGGAGCCACAATCATAATAGGAAAAAATATTGATGATAAAATTTATATACTAATGATGAATTTGGTTCCATCTAATCTATGATTTCCATTCAAGTTTCAAAAAAGACAATTTCCATTGTCTTTGTGTTTTTCAATAACTATAAATAAGAATCAACGTCAATCTCTTTATCAAGTTGGTTTGTATTTGCAACAACTTGTATTTATTCATGGTCAACCTTGTGGCCATTTCAAGATAAAAGTCAAGAAAAGAATTGAAGATTTTAATTTTGGATGATGAAGGAAATCCGTGTACTAACACTACACATGTTGTGTACAACAAAGTTTTCAACAATTTGTAAATGTGACCGTTGTGGAAGCATTTAATCAATTCTTGCTTATTGTAAGGTATGATATATCTGTTAGCCATTTTTTCTTTTTCTTTGTACATTATAAAAAAAAGTTGCTTAGTAATTAAATGTTTGTATAGATTTCATGATAAATTTTCTTTTGAATATTATATTGTGCTTGAATGGAATGAAAGAGCCATAATCAATGTTGAGTTATAAAAATTTATTTATGAAAATATTTTATATATGAAATAATTTGTAGCTGACATATTACAATTTCTTCTATAGCTCCCTAGAATGCTTGAATCTATCTGTTCAGCAGAATTGTTGTATAATGTGAAGTTGTTTTCTGTGTTATTATGTGCAGTTGATGGTTTGTAGACTTCTGAAAATATTTATATTTCAAGTGTCATAATAATTTAATTTTAGTTGTATGTTGTTCATTTATTTGAACATTGCTATTTGATTTTTATGTATTTTATATTGTACGACGTTACCTTCTATGTTCACGTTGCATTTCAATCTATATTTTTTTGTTTATAAAATCTATTTTTGTTTTTCAATTCTGGGCCTATTTTATTTTTGGACCCTATGTACATGTGAATTTTTATTTTTCAGTAATATATTTTGGTTTCCTTATGAATTTTATAAAAATAAATTTTTTTGAATCGTGTGTAGTTGGTCTGCCTACACAGGTCTACAGTATATTTAATTGAAATATTTCTTAAACTTTTCTTTGAGTCTTTAAAAGAGATAGTAAATACAACTATAGACTCACACACAATTGTGAGATTTGAGATTCGAATTCGAGACAATACATTCAATTTAATAATATTGATATTTGTTAATTGAATTAAATTTTAAAAAAAAACATGTCCTTAAGTTTTTTAATTATAAGAATTTCTTTATTATAAAAATACATAATTAATTTACTTTTTTGCAAAATTATTGCTGGACAGTGATATTAAATATTTTATGTCATTGAAATTATAATTTGAAAGTTAGTGAATTACAAGCTATATTGTTTGTATTTACCATAGAAAAAGGATAAAAAAACAAACTCCTTTGCTTGGGGCCTTGTGCCCTATTTATGCACAAAACAAATAAATTTTGTTCATGTGACCACAATGAACATATTCATGCCTATGATCATGTTATCCGTCACTTAGTTTGGAATAAAAAATAAGCTATTGTTCAAAATTTGGTTATACTTTAATTATACTCTTTAAAATTCAGTTCGATTAATGAATTAGTTTTAAAATATAGTTTGATTATTAATTTTATTAATTAATTTAGTTTGAAAAAGATTCAGCTCGGTTTGGTTCTCCAAACCAATTCACTTTTTGTTGTTGTCCATTCTTAGTGTTTATTGAGATAAACTAAAAGTGCGTGTTTTTATGGTTGTTTGTAAATGTCGTAAACTTGAATGAGAATTTTTTTTCTTTTCAACTTTAACCCCTATTTAATGCTGGATCTGTTGGCGACAGTTACTGCAAAACTTTAATAATCAAGTTGTTGATGATGAAGCAAATTCCAAAGCATGTTGTTACACTAACCTTTAGGTTCGATTCGCCCTCACTAATCAGATGTAAATGGGATGAACAATGAATCCCTTTCAGGATACTTTAAAAAACTTTGATATGATTTGCACAAATAAATGAATAGTATCTTTCAATAGTATGTTATAAAAAAATATTTTTTATCCTTCACTCATTTTATCTAAAATGACACTATTTATATAAAAATAACTTCACTTAACAAACAGGTACAACTCTTGGTTCTGCCATTCAGTTTGTGAAATTGTATATACAAATAACGTTCATATATTAACTGAATAGTTCTAACATTCTGTTGGTTGATTGGCGTCTGTATCCTCGAGCATGAATTGAATTTAAAGCCTGCATTTTCATTTTATTCAACAATTGTGCCTTTTCAAAAACAATTTATTCAAAAAGTAAACACACACGAATCAAACTCGAGAAATTACCATTACACATAAGGAACACAACCACTGAGCCAACAAGTATATCATGTCAATTAAAATCATTTATACATACATATATTCACCAATATTTTGAAAATATCTCATAATCACCCACCATTTTCAAAATATACTTAGTCCCATAATTTTGGAAATATCATGGTTTCAAATAATGGTATCTTACGATTTGAACAATTACTTAGTAAGCTATGAATTTCACTTATCCCGAATAGATTGGTAGACAAGCTTTGAACCAATTATCCATTAGAACAAGTATGCATAACTTACACATGAAATCTCGATACTATCTAAAGAATTATAAAGAGGACATATTTGATAAGGTCTTGTGTCATGTACCATTTTGATGAAAATTTAAGAGTCAAGCTCTTTAACTCTTTGAAGCGACCTCACTTCATCCTCACATTGGTAGACTATATCAGAAATACACCCATAATATGTATTTCAGCCAATTTGTGCTATATGTATATTAAGAGTAAAGCTCATTATATTCAAGTACTTGTAATCACTCTAATAGTGTACTTTTACCATTGAACTCAAGACTTGATTTTACTCAAGTATGAGTTGATTTTCCACCATTGATGATTAACTAGATATGGGCTTGAGTCTCATCCCCAATGATGTCTTCAACACCATGTCCTTTGTCAGACCTTTCTTCAAAGGATCTACAAGATTATATTCAGTTCTTAAAAACATTATGGATATTACTCCATTTAAAATTAAATTCTTTACATAGTTATCTCTTAAACCAATATGTTTAGATTTTCCATTATATATTTAGCTATATGCTTTGGATAATATGGACTGACTATCACTATGTATGGATACCGGTCCCATTGGCTTTGGTCAAATTGGTATCTCATACAACAAATTTCTTAGCCATTCATCCTCTTTACTACCTACAGCTAGGGAAATGAACTTTGCATCCATGGTGGAGTCGGCAATGCAAGTTTGTTTCTTTGATCCCCAAGAAACTACACCTCCACCAAAGTTGAAGATCCATCCACTTGTGGAAGCATGGTCCTCAACATAAGTTACTCAATTGGCATCTTTATATCCTTCCAAAATTGAAGGATATCCACTATAGACTAAATTATAGTTAATCTACCTACAACATATGCTATATCAAGTCTGGTACATGTCATGCCATACATCAAGCATCTGATTACCTTTGACTAATCTAGTTGTGCCATAAGACATCCTTTTATGTGGCTATAAACTAACATTTTGATCAAGTAAGGGTAGAAAAAGGTTTGCAATTAAATTGATCAAATTTCTACAGTACCTTTTCAATATAGTGAGATTGGGATCAACCAATATTTACTTTATCTCTAATGATTTTAATTCCTAAAATCACATTTGCTTCACCTAATTCTTTCATATCAAAATTTTTGGATGAGAAAGTTTTAGTTTTTCATACCTCATCTAAATTGGTGCTAAAGATTAACATATCATCCACATATAAAAAAATTATAACACCATTTCCATTGTGAAATTTACTATAAATACACTTGTCGTATTCATTTATTTTGTATCCATTAGAAAGAAAAACTTTATCAAACTTTTGGTGCCATTATTTGGGTGCTTGTTTTAACCCGTATAAAGATTTAGTCAATTTACACATTTTATGTTCTTGCCCTTTGATGACAAATCCTTCAGGTTGTTTCATATACACCTCTTCATCTAACTCTCCATTTATGAAAGCAGTTTTAACATCCAATTGTTGGATTAGAAACTTATAGATAGAAGTTAGTGCCAAAAGCACTCTTATGGATGTCATTCTTGCAACAAGTGCATAAGTATCAAAGTAGTCGATACCTTCTTTTTGTGTATACCCTTTACAACAAGTCTAGCTTTGAATTTATCAATGGTACCATCAACTTTCATTTTCTTCTTAAAGATCCATATACAACCTATTTTTTTGGATCTAGGTGGGCGGTGTACTAATTTCCAAGTTTTATTCCCTATAATTGAGTCCATTTCGTCTTGGATGACTTATTTCTAAAAGGTAGAGTCTTGAGACTTTATTGCATCTTGATATATATCTGGGTCATTCTCTAAATTATAGCAAATTGATCCATAACTATTAATGAAATCATTTGTACTTTCTATAAGGAACATAAAGAAGTCTAGTCCATAACTTTTCTTTTTTCTAGCTCTTTTACTTCTTCTATGTTCTGTACTTGTCAAAGTTTCATTATTAGATACATTATTTTCTATATTTTGTACACTAGAAAGGACAATTTCCTTACGATATGGAATTGAGTTAAATATATTTTCTTGAAAAATTGCATCTATTGACTCAATCACTATGTTAATATAATATGAGTCATTAGATTCAATAACCATGAATCTATATGTCTTGCTATTTTCAACATAGCCCATAAATACATGCAATTATAGTTTTAAGGTTCGGTTTTCTTTTCTTCCAGAGTTCATATGGGGTTATCTTGTTCATTTTATTATGAACTCTATTTAGCAAATAACGTGTAGTTAGCATAGCTTCACCCCAATAACCTTTAGATAAACCAGAATAAGATAACATGACATTCACTATTTCTTCTAATACCCTGTTTTTTCTCTCTACATTGTGGGGAAGATGGTGTTGTTGTTTGATACACAATACCGGTTGACTCAAAATACTCATGATGATAGAACTCTCATCTCCTATCACTTCTAAAATACTTGATAAACGTTTCATGTTGAAGTTCTACTTGTGCTTTAAATATTTTAAATGTGTCTAAAACTTCATTCTTAGAGTGCATTAAATAAACATTACAGAATCTAGTTCAATTATCAATAAAAGTGACAAAATACTTTTTACCACCAATTGTAGGCCAACAATGTAAATCATATACATCAGAGTGAATTAAATTTAATACCTTAGAACTTTTTTCAACTATTTTAAGAGGTTGTTTTGTGATTTTAGTTGGCATGAAAGTAGTACATGAATTTGAATTTTTATCAAAAGTCAAAATTAAATTTGATTTAATTATATCATTCAATTTTCTGAAGTTAATATTTCCTAGTCGCATATGCCATAAATCACAAGACTCAACAATATAAGCATAAACCATATTATTATTATGGTTACTAACAACATTACATTTGAACATATTCTCACAAAGGTAACCTTTCCCTAAAAACATACCCCGTTTAGAAAATAAATTTATCTCCCTCAAATACACATTTGAAACCAAACTTATTAAGTAAAGGAACATAAATCAAGTTCTTCCTAACATCAGGAACAAAAAATAAATTTTTAAGGGTATGTGTTTTTCCAGAAGTGAATACAATCTCCACTATTTCTTTTCCTTTGACATGGACAGCTGAGACATTTTCCATGTACAAAGCACTTCCATTTTCTTCATCAATGGTCTTAAATAGTTCTTTGTTTTTGCACACACGGCAGGTAACACCAGAGTATATCCACCAAGATTCAACATCTTCAATCATATTGAGTTTAGAAATGATAACAACAAGATTATCTTTTGTTGCACTCGAGTTCTTCTTTTTGTTCTTCCTTGTCAAGAACATGCACTCATTTTTAAAGTGTCATAGTTTTCCACAATGATAACAACTTCATTTTCTTTTCTTTTCTTTCTTTTTTCATCATTACCATTGTGTTTTTCATAAGATTTATCAAAATCTCGATTTATTTTCTAAAAAGTTTTGCTTGAATTTCCTTCCTCCATTACATGGACATTTTCATGAGAAAATTGATTTTTAGTATTCTCTTGTTTACGGTACTCTTCTTCTAAATGAAGGTGATTACCCAATTGCTCAAGAGATATGTCCTCTTTCTTATGTTTCATGGATTTTTTGAAATCTTTCCACGAAGGTCAAAGTTTGTCTACTATGGAGGATACTATAATGGTTTCATTCATGTGCATCTGATGTTGTTTGTAGTTATTAAGAATACGTTCAATCTTCTGCATTTGTTCCATTACTGATTTATTATCAACCATTTTATAGTTATTAAATTGAGAAACAAGAAACTTATTACTTGTAGTGTCTTCTTGCATATATTTTGACTCTAATTTCTCTTATAGTTCCTTTATAGAAACGCTACTTTGATATATATCGAACAAGGAATCAGACATACCGTTGAGAATATGGCTCATGCATATATAGTCATCATTGTCCCATTTCTTCCTTTCTCTTGTTTATGCTAATGTTTCCACTTCCTTCTCTGGTGGTAGGAAGAATGGTATTCGAAAGCCAGAACCCTCATTAAATGTAAAAAATAGTTCTAAAAAGAACTCACAGTCTTCTATGGAAGTTATCCCCTTCGATTTGAGTTTATTTGGAGTAGTAATCTATTTTGCCAGCCCTTTACCTTTTCAGTCTTCGCCTATTGCTCCAATTTTTTTGGAATTTTTCCTTGTTGTTGCTTGTCTTCTCTTCAATGTGATTTGATAGATTATTGAAAGTTGAGTGTTGAACCGGGCATGCAATGGGTCAGGGCTAGTCTTAGGAAGTTTAGTAAACTAATGTTTTTGGAGATTTTTAAAAAGAAGGACAAATGGAGGATTTGGGAGAGACGATTAACAGTGCCAATGGAGGGTTTATCTGAAGTTTAGAACACAAGAAATAGAGAATTGATGGATTGAGAGTATTTTTATTAATTAATATGTTAATATTTTAAATGATCTTTATTTTTAACATATTTTTTAATTAAGTGTGTTGTTACATTTTCCCCTTAATAAAAATTTTCCCTCAAAATTTGAGAACATACTTTTCTCTGGCGATGATCCTCCTCCAACCACTTTTACTAAGGAAAGGTAGTTCTCCCAGAGACAATTACTTGTCCCAGCTTCCCTATTTCTCTAAAACTTAAGTGCTCAATATGTGAATGGTAATCAATGATAAGAGGAAACCTGATCAGAGGAAGAATTCTATAAAAAATTGAATAAAAGAAGCCTGATCAAAGGAAACCTGATCGGAGGAAGAATTGTATCAGATGAAGTCTGATTAAAGAAAGTTAGATTAGAGGAAGCACTATATCAAGAGGAAAATCTTATCAGAAGAAGAAATGCATTAGAGGATAAGTATGATAAGAGGAAGTCTAATTAGAAGAAAACTGCATCATATGAAAATCTGATGAGAGATTATCTTATAAGAAGAAAAACTATATTCTATGAAAATTTGATCAGAGGTAACCAAATAGGAGGAAAAACTATATTAAAGGGAGTCTGAATCATAGGTAGTCTGATCATAAGGAAAAACTTTATTTGAGAAAGTTTGATTTGAGGAAATTGGGATCAAATGTAATCTTATTAGAGGATTTTAATATTAGAGGAAATCTAATTAGTAGAATTTTGATAAGAGGAAATCTAAATCAGGTGTAATCTAATAAGAGGATCTTAATATTAGAGGAAATATAATCATAAGAATTATTAGAGGAAGTCTGGATCATATGTAATTTGATCAGAGGAACTTAATATCAGAGGAAATCTAATCAGATGAATTTTGATTATAGGAAGTCTGGATTAGATGTATTGTGACCTAAGGATTTTATATCAAATGAAGTATGATCAGATGATGTTTGATAAGAGGAAGTCTAATCAGATGAATTCTGATTAGGGAAAGTCAAACCCGAGAAGATTAAAGTAAATATGATCAGAAGAAATCGTAACTCTCTCAGTTCCTTTCTAACTAACTCTCATTCCTTATTCATTCTTTTTATTGGGTTAAATTCTCGATTCAGCATCTCAACACACTCATATAGAGAGTAGATCAGACATAACTACTTACATGTTTGATATAATCTAAGAAATCGTAGAATTTAAGTGCTTCAGCTTTTACATCTTCAGTAGGGTGCAAGAGGTTGTCAAGCATTCCTTCACCCTATAGATAATCACAATTCCAATTCAAAAACTAAAACCTAAGGGAACTAGAATTTTCAGCATATAACCATAATTATCAAATAATCTCAATTACTAAAACGAATTTACACTAATTTCTAACAACTAGGAATGAATAAAAGTACTGTCAAGATTTTGCCTAACTTTTTAGTCTCACTGCATCTAACTCTTCTGAATGAGTATTTTCTTTGTTGTCCATTACTCATTCAGATTGCTACCCTTGCCCTAAACTTTTCATTTCTAAACTATACTAGAAGTTGGCTCTTCACAGATTCATAAACATCACATATGCATAATGCATGATTTCCGAAAACGGTTTAGTGCAATTTCGATCACAAACATTTCCTACATGCTAAAATAAAAAATTTCTCTCAATCTCAGGTTTGAGAAGAAAAAAAAAACCAAAATTAAATCCATGAGATCATTTAAAACAGTAGAAAGAATGGTATTAGAAACTCATAACCCTCATTAAATGTAAAAATAGTTCTAAAAAGAACTCATAGTCTTCTATGGAAGTTCTCCCCTTCAATTTGAGTTGATTTGGAGTAGTTATCTACTTTCCCAACTCTTTAGTCTTCACCTCTTGCTCCAATTGTTTTGGAGTTTTTCCTTATTGTTGTTGTTCTCTTCAATGTGATTTGGTCGATTATTGAAAGTTTAGGGTTGAACTCGCACAAGCAATGAGTCCTAGGGTCAGTCAAAGAAGTTTAGTAAACTAATGTTTTTGGATATTTTTAAAAAGAAGAAGAAATAGAGGATTTGGGAGAGACAATAAATAATACCAGTTAAGGGTTTTTTGAAGTTCAGAACACGGGAAAGATAAAATTGAGAGATCGAGAGTGTTTTTTTTTTTTTGGCTGTTTGCTCAAAAAGGTATAAATGAGGGAAAATGGGAGGAATTCTCATTGAATAATTTTTATATTTTCCAACTATTTTTTTAACGAATTTTCCCAACTATTATTATTATTATGTAAACAACATCTTTTTTATTTACGATGTAGTAAACTATGAAAGACATTCGAGCACAAGAAGAAGTGCTAGCATCACTATGGTGTATAACTTGATTTAGGGCAATTAAGTAGGCTTATTTAATTTAAAAAACAAACTATTTTTTTAATACTTATTTTTTTTTTTTACAAAAACATGTGAATATTGATTTAGTGGCCTTCACTTTGGTGTATAGCATGATTTAGGGGCTACTAATTAATTGCCATAGTGCAGTAACGGTTTGTGACAGTATGCCTGTAACCATGGGTAGGGGCTTTCTGTTTGTTTGTTTTCTAACCGACTTTAGAGCACATGATTTGAGGAGACTTCTACAACTCTTTATAAAAGGTGGATAGTGGTCTTTCGCTGTAATGCTGAGATTGGTTTCTATTTTGTAGGGGGTTGGAGTACTCCTTATACTCTATTTAATAAAATTTTGCATATAAATAAAACAACGAAAGACATTCTTTGTATATTTTTGTTAAATATTATACTTACGAAATATATTTTCTCGTATATTTTTAACATACACGTACTTTAGTTTTTTTTTTTTTTTTTTTTTAAATCATGTATCCCCGTACTTGTATTGATAATGTACTTGTAATTAGGGATGAGCAAAGTTTAGTTCTGAACTAGAACTGTTTGAAAATTGAACTGAACTGATTTTCAGTTCAAAAAAATGAACCGAACCAATTTTCAGTTCAAAAAACCAAACCGAATCATTTTTACAAAATGGTGAACCGGTTTTTATTTTGAACCGAATCGAACCAGTTTAACTTAGTTTTTTTGTTCATATAGGCCAAATTTTACATAATTACCCCTAATTACTTATAAAAAAACAAATTCAGTTCAAGTTTTTTGAAATAAAAACCAGTTCGATTCGGTTTTTTAAACTAAAAACCGGTTCGGTTCAGTTCTTGTTTTAAAAAATCAGTTCGAAAACAGTTCGATTCTCAATTTTTATAAATCAGTTCAGTTCAAAACCAGTTCGGTTCGGTTCAGTTCAGCAGCTTGGTTCAGTTTTTGGTTTTTTTTAACACCCCTACCTGTAACCTTTCAACATAGGTTCCATGCTTAGGACCTTAAATTATTCGGTGTTTAATCTTTATATGTTAATTTTATTTGGTTCACTTTTGTGGTCATATTTAATATATTTTGGCTTCTTAAAAACAATGTTTGGATTTGCATCATGATAGTAAGAGTAAAATATGCTTTTGTACATATAAACATATCATTTTTCACTTTTTTTTTATTGCTACGAATATCAGCTTTCATTTTTAATCTATATAATATATTTTTCAAACTTTTGTCTCTCGTAAATTTTTTACTATCAATTTTAGTCATTATTTTTAACCTAATAATAGTAAGGGATTAATATGGACCTAGTCCAAAGATGGATCTTCCTATATATGTTTACTAAATTTTGATAAATATTAGAAAAAATACATCATGTAGTCCTTTAAATTACACAAAACATCAAATTGGTTGTCTTAATTTTTTTTTTGTATCAAGTTAGTCCTTTATTTTTATAGAAGTTATAATGCTGAATAATTTTTTAGTCCCAACGTCATTTCAGACTAATTTTAGTGAGTGATTTTTCAAACTATACTATGAGATTTGTTATCAATTATATAAAGAGTCACATAAAAATTTCATGATATAAATAAAGAAAATTTTGCATTTCATTTTAAAATCCCTAAAATGAATATCACTTGAACTCTCTCTTATTTAATTATTTTTTTAAGCTAATTGAGGATTTATGTTTTTATGATTATTGCAATCAAAATCCGTTAAGAATTGCATGTATTTACTAGAAAAATTGAAAGAATTTTGTGTTTTAATTTGTTGGTTATAAATTATGATTGTCATTGAAAATATTTACAAACATAAAGGACAAACTTAATGTAATACAAAACAATAACAAACGCATGAAATGGTTGAACCATTTCTTTTACTAATTTTATAGAAATGAGGGAATTCGAATAACAAATAAGATTAAAAGTTCTCAATCTTCAAGTAACTCGAAACCCATATAAAATGGCTAAAAATTCAACCTGAAAATTATTAGTATAGTAAATATGACCATTTCTTACCCTAGTAAATGTGACCATTCAACATGAAAATTATTACTTGTTGTTTTGTATGTCGCAACTCCACAGTCAGTTCTTACTCAACTCAAATTTAATGTCATACAAAACAATAATAACCGCGTGAAATTGTTGTACCATTTCTTTTACTAATATTATATCAAGGAGGGAGTCCTAATAATATATAACATTAAGAGTTCTCAATTGCCATGTAATTTTGAAGCCCATACAAAATGGTTAATAATTAAGCATGAATACTATAGTGAATGTGACCATGAAATTCAATGATATAAAGTTTAAAACCGAAATAAGACAAAATTCAAAAATAATAATATGCAAACCAACTTTTTTTTATGCAAAGTATATTATTTAAAGAAAAACATAAAAAAATTATTTTTTAATAAAAAAATAGAAAAAATATGCAAATACTAACCATCAAACTTTCACTTCTCAAATAAAAGTTTACTTTTTTTTCCTCCAACCAAACAATCAACACTGAACTTGTTTAACAAAATATCTACGCTATGTACAGAAGAGCAAAACTATACTAATTTTGAAAGAAAAAAAAAAGAACAAAACTCTAATTGTCAAAATAAACAATCTATAAGGTAGTGTAAAGTAGAAGACAGAAAAATTATGAGGAAAATAGGTTAAAAAAACAATAAAATCATACATTTTAATCCACACATTTAATTTTAATTGGAAAGTGAATCATCATCTAAGTTAAAATCTGCAAACACACTTAATATTAAAGTAAGAAAATATTATGTCTCACCGTAAGTGTGATCATTTAGAGATCTAATAAAATATTACTAACGCTACAAAAATTTTTTTTACTTAACGTTTCTCATTTGAATGCATTTTTTTATAAGAATTTAATGCATCTTTAACATCTCAATACGAACAAAACTATATTTAATTCATATGCTAAACTGTAAATAATTACATCATAAATTTTCATCAGTTTTGTAAAATATATAACTCTAACTTTTCATTAGGTTTGAAGCAAAAAAAACATTGAAATAATGCATTCATGCATTTATGAATATAACCCATAAGAACTCGTCTCTTATCTATATATCCACCTTTACCTACTACATAACAAGATAATTAGAACAATATCAAATAAATGTATAGTCATAAGAGAACCATATAATAAATCTTTACCATGCTTCAACTTTAATTCCTGCGCTGCTGTATCACTCTTTCTATCTTTGAATAAGTCTAACATAACTAAAAAAAAGTAGAACAGATCTATAAAATGCAGTCAAACGTAAATAATTAAATAATTGGTCTTTGAACAACCCATATATCACGAGTTGCAAAAACAATGTTCAAAAGAATAAAGCCAAGAAATTTTGCAAACAAAATGAGACATACTGAATTGACCCAAGAAAAGTGAGATAGAAACAGGCATCACAATATGAGAGGTAGGTTTTCAATTTCAAATTCTGTGAAGTGATTGTATTTTCAAGGAAATTTTTAATTAAGCAATTATATTTAATTGAAGGGAGATATTTATGGAATGTAATTTAATTGATTGAAGTTTTGTGAAGTACATTTTTCACAAATAAAAAAGAAGTACCTTTTTTAAAAAACTGATTGAGCTTTTTAATACAAAATTTTAGTTAATGTTAATTATTATAGAAACATGTTATATTTATATATATA
>NC_021163.2:34404833-34426096 GCF_000331145.2 Cicer arietinum | reverse complement strand
AATTATTAGAGACACATGTTATATATATATATATATATATATATATATATATATATATATATATATATATATATTATTTTAGAAGAGATTGTAAATTTTACCATGATATATAATTGTGAGGTCTTGAATTTAAATTAAAAAAAAAAGATGTCCAACATAAACATTTATTAGTTAAACTAAAGATTAAGCACAATACTTATTATATTTTATTTGTCTAAAAGATGTCACATATACTATTCTTTATATAGTACATTTTGATTTTTGTTTATTTATTAAATTTTAATTGCTTCCAATCGTGGTGCTAAAAATTCAAATTTGGATCAACCTCAAACAAAAATCCAACAACCCGTTTTTTAATTAAACTTTGGGCAAATAATATAGTTATTTTTCCACTTTCTCATTCACTTCTCTTATCTAGGACTTTCTATGTTTAGATTGGATCGATTTCATAGCTTTTGATGCACTTAATCCTTCACTAGAATCATGTACATCTGATTTTTGTTATTTTGTTTCTTCTAGGTTTCATATGACTTCAAAATCGGAGATTCCATTATTGTTGTTGGTTCTTACTTGAAGGAATTGTGCCCTTCAACCAAGGGCATTATGCTGCAAATCTTAAATAAGAAGAAGATAAAACTGATGATAATGAAGGTTGTACAAATAAATTTTAAAGCGTGGGTATCACACTAAGCTTTAGGTTCGATTCACCCCACCAATCTATATATATTGGATGCAAACGGATAAACCTACGAATCTTCATCAAGATACTTTGGAATACTTGAAGTGAATTGCATAATTATATCATGTTTATCGATCAATGATAGTTTACATAATAAAATTTCTTCATTTACTCTCGTGCGTTAGAGAAATGAAGAAATGACTCAGAAATATTTTTGATAGAAATTTGATTCAGGTAACATGAAAATTCATGTTCTTCTTTTCTGCTTCTAAAGTATCTCTATTTATAGAGAAACTCATACCAATTGGTTAAAAAAAACAACTCTTGAAAAAGATTATAACATTTGATAACTTAAAAGATACATTTGTTTGAATTAAACCCAAGCATTGCAACCACTTGATCAAGTGGTATATTAAGTTATTTAATTTTGTTACATTAATATAACTATTAGAGAATTCCAAATATATTTTGGAAATTCCCCTCACAATCCTCCACCATTTTCAAAATATATCTAAATTCGTTTTTTGGTAATCTCATGGTTTCAAATAAAATTATCTTATGATTTGAATAATTACTTAGTAAATTCTGTTTTCACTCATCCCCGAATAGATTGGTAGACAAGCTTTGACCCAACCATTCATTAGAATAAGTGTGCATAACTCACATGAAATCTCAGTACTATTGATCGAGTTATAAAAATGACACATTTAATAAGGTCTTGTGTCTCATATCCTTTTCGTGAGAATTTAAGAGTCAAACTCTTGAACTCTATGAAGCGGCCCACTTCATTTTTATATAGGTGGACTATATCAGAAAAGCATCCATAATTATACATTCCAACAAATATATATTATATATCCATTAAAAGGAGACCCCATCCTACCACTTTTATTTTATGGTCTAAGTACTTCTACCCTTTGGGATGTATCTAATGTCAAGTACTTCAATCACTCTAATAGTGTACTTTCATCATTGAACTCATGACTTGATGATACTCAAGTGTGATTTAATCGTTTCCACCATTGGTGATTATTTAGATATGAGCTTGTATTACATCCCTAATGATCTATTCAACATTATGTCCTTTATAAGACATTTCGTCAAATGATCTGCAACTTTTCAGTTTTTACAAATAATATTGATATCACTCCATTAAATCTTCTACATAGTTATATGCTTTTGAAAGTGTGTATTGACTATCACAATGTATGGATATTAGTGCCATTGGCTTTAGCCAAATTGGTATCCAATACAACAATTTTTTTAGCCATTGAGCCTCTTTACTACCTACAGCTAGAACAATAAATTCTACAGTCGTGGTGGTGTCGGCAATGCAAGTTTGTTTCTTTGAACCCCAAGAAACTGCATATCCACCAAGGTTGAAGATCCACCCACTTGTTGGAGGCATGATCCTCAACATGATTTACCTAACTAACAGATTTGTATCCTTCAAAAACTGAAGGATATTCACTATAGATTAAACTATAGTTAATTGTTCCTTTCAAATATTTTAATGCTTTATTAATAGCATGTCAATGTTCTTTACATGGATTGCTTGCATACCGACTTAACCTTCCAATAACATGTTATATTAGGTCTGGTACAAGTCATGACTTACACCAGACATCCGATTACCTTTTGTATTCTTCATAGTGTTGACAAACTATCATCAAACCATTACCCTTTTGCCATTTAATCTCTTCACATTGTATGACATACAATTAATAAGCATCTCAATTACCAAATACACAAACTTTTATGTCATTATTCCTTTTACGATATTTAATAAGCATCTCAATTTAAAATTCTAATTATCTTTTCAATATATCAAAGTCCAAGATATAGTACATTGAATGCATTAAATATATATTTCCATAAGCTAACAAAACATGATCATAAAAATTTCTCATAATTAAATATCATAAGGTGGGTCTAAACATGTAAGTCATATGCTCCTTAACAAATAAGAATTCATTCCATTTCTATTAAATAAATCATTTCTTCATATTTATATTATAACTAATACATGCATCATGAATTCTATTTGTTAATTCAAGTTTCATATTTAAATATGTTCTCTGGTAAATCCAAATAAGTATCACAATAGAAAATAAACAATGATTTATCAACTTACAATAATTTTACAATAATCTAAATAAGTATCATTTCTTCTGTGAACATTTATCAACTTACAATAATTTTAAAATATATACCCAAATTATTTTTAATATCAAGATAAGTAATAAACAATTACTTTCATACTATCATGTCAATATGATGTTTGATTTAAGATAATCATTATAAATTTAAGAACTTCTTTCATGAAGCAACAATATCAGCAAAACATCCAACCTAAATTCATTTATTATATCATTGAAAATATAATACTAGTTCTTAAAGTTTAAATCTAAAGACAAATATGAGACTCGGTCAATGGTATTGATTTTGTTTCTTCAAATAAGATGTTGTAACCTAAAATCTCATACAATTATTTTTTCGAGTTTTATTTTATTTTTATTAAAATACGAAAATAATTTTGAAGAGATAACCAAACAATCAAACCATTACGTCTAACAACAACAAGAAGACATTTACCTTATAAATGAACCAACACAGCAGTTCATTGCAAAATTTTGGTACTCTACACTTAAATACCGAAAACAAGTTTTTTCCTCAATTTCAATTTGAAATTTAATCAACAAGTAACATATAAATTTATAAGATTTTATTTATATCCAACCTATTTAATTGAATGCAAACTCAATACTTTATAGTGATTAATATTCATAAAATAAACACCAAATGTCACACACATTTATCATTAACCAAACGTACATATTCATATTTATAAAAATTCTCATACTTGAGTTGTTTCTAAATCATGCATATATTAATCTAAATATCCCATGTTAAGTCTAATATATATATATATATAAAGAACTTATATAATTATAAATTAAGTTTCTCACCGTAAAACTTAATTGTCATTTTTGTTTCAATAATTTTGATTATCAAAATAAATTAATTTATTATAACATTTAAAGTATGCATAATAACATTTGAACTCCAAATTTTAAGACAAGTATGTAGTTTAGCATAGTGGTTCAATCGTTTATTTCTAAAAAATTGATGATGCACTAATTTTGCCTTTGAACATATCATATGTATATTCAAATAGGAATAGGGTCGTTTAATACTATAACGACGAACACCCAATAAATTATCTTTGTTAAATTAATTTTTGTGAGATTATATATGAACTTTTTAGAACATCATGCATATCATATATTCATTTAAGATATTTGTGTATCTTTCACCTTAGTGATAAATATGTGATTGTTCATCTTCTTTAAAGAAGGCAGTCATTGTTCAAAAATAAATTAAAACCAAAATCGAATCTAAATATTGTTTGATTTTTTGTTGGGGATATGCTGCAAATCGTGAACAAGAAGAAGATGAAATTGATGATAATTAAGGTTGTACAAATAAATTCCAAAACATGTTAGCCGACGAATCCCCTTTAGGATACTTTGGAATCCTTGAAGTGAATTACACATTCACATCAAGTTTGTCGATCAATGATAGTTTACATAATAAAGTTCATTCATTTACCCTCGTGCATTAGAGAAATGAAGAAATGACTCAGAAATATTTTTTTACAGAAATTTGATTCATATAACATGAAAATTCATGTTCTTCTTTTCTGTTTCTAAAGTGTATTTATTTATAGAAATATTCATACCAATTGGTGAAAAAAAAACAACTCTGGAAAAAGATTGTAAGATTTGGATAACTTAAAAGGTGCATTGATTTGAATTAAACTCAGCATTACAATCACTTAATTAAGTGGTACATTAAATTATTTAATTTTACTACATTAATATAACAATTAAAGAATTTTAAATATATTTTAAAATTTCCGCTCACACGTAGTTCTACTCTTTTTTTTTTTAGTGTCTCTCAACATGGTTAAATTGGTTTTTGCAAGTGCTACTTGTGGATTTAAATTTTTGTTTATAGTCTACTGAAATTTGAATTGGGTTTTGGTTATATGGTTGGAAGAGCTGGTGAAAATGAGTGTTGTAATGTCTTTTTTTTTTTTTAATCATTATTTATATGGACAAAAGGTGAAGTTTTGTTGCCTGGTTATCTTCTTTTCTTTCTCCTTTGTCTCATTTTCTCTTTGCTCTATTTCTAAAGTTGTTTGCTAAAACTTTTCACAAAGTTTTTATCATCGATTTTTTTGCTGTCGAGAATTGTGAGTTTATTTACACTTTTGTCTTCTAAATAACTCTAGAATTTCTTATTGCAGTATTGTTGCATGTTTGGAAGTGATCTTTTCAATTAAACCTGATTATGCAAAATTATGTTGTTTTTATTTACATTCTAATGCATAAGTTGTTTATTGTATGGTATACCAGCCACTTATACATAAGATTGAGTGTTTACATGAAGAAAGGTATGATTGAATGGTTTTATCAAGTTAGTGTTTGGTACGTTTTCCTACAATGTAGATACTTAGATAATTTGTTGTTTGAATTTCCTTGGGAATTTGAAATAAAGATTTGATGTCCTAGTTATTCCCTTTATTTAATTTTGTTTAGTACTTTTAGTTCTTATTTTTAAAATTATTTTTTATCACCTATTAACTAATTATTCTAAAAAACTTTAGTCCTCTTATTTTTAAAATCGTTTTTTATCTCCTATTAACTAATTCTTATAAAAAAAAATTGATTCTGACTATTTTTTATGATATAATATTCTCATTGACTTATTTTTATTATTAATTTTATTTATATATTATAATATTAAAAATCAACTAATGTTATTTATATATATTAAATTATTTAAAATTGAAATTTTGTGACATTTTGTTAATATCTTTGAGATTACATTATCTTTTTTTTTTTCATTAATCACATTTTTGTTGTTGTTGTTGTGTTTTTTTTGTTTTAATTTGAAGTTTAGTTTTTGGCAAAGTCAAAGTGGTGTCGGTCTTTCACGATATTATGCCATCAATATCAATAAGAATGTGGTATATGTATATCTTTGGGTGCAAAATCTATTCAAAATGGGACAAACAGATGTGTGGGGGTGTTAAAGAAGATATATTGTGATTTTTAAATAGTTTTTGAAACTTAAAAATAACAACTTTAAGAAGTTTCTTTAAGTCATGTCAACCGAAGAGATTAGTGGATTTTGTTATGTTGTCTTTGATTTCAATAAACTGTTTCAGTTTGAAGCAAACAGAAAATGATAAGACAGCTGGAGAATTAACCCATAGGAGAATAATGATAAGAATTATATTCTTAATGGACTTGATGATGATTTGTATAACTACTACAGTTCCAGCAATACGGCTAGAGATGTTTGAGATGCTCTAAATAAATATGTTGTGAGCTGCTACCCAAAGTATTAGTTATGACCGATGATAGATCCGTAGAGGCACACTCCTGTAAAATGCAGAAGATAACTCATGAGATCATCTACTAAGGTACGTCACTCATGACATATTTAAATTAAAAATGTTATTTTTGAGTTTCAAAAACTATTTAAAAATCACAATTTATGTCACCGAAGATATTATTGGATTGTGTCGCGGACTAGGTCTCTCTCCTTAAGATGTTTCATGGCATTGCCCAAATTGTGCAAGGCAGACTATAAACCATGAAGTCCCCAGGATAAAACAACTCATATCACTGTATCGGAGTTCAACTGCACTGTAAAAAACCGTTCTAGAATTACACCCTCAATATGGCGATTAAAGTTGCTCTAAAAAAGAAAAGGACTACGGCATAACAACCGCTCTAAAAATCGAAAGGACTACGACATAACAACCGCTCTAAAAACCGAAGGAACTACGGCATAACAACCGCTTTAAAAACCAAAGGGACAAAAAGAAAGGAGAGAAGTGGCTCGAAAATTAGGCGAACAAAATGTAAAAGAGAGAAAAGAGAAAGTTGGAAAATGTATCCAACTTTGGTGTGTTTTTTGCAATAGTTTGAAACTCATTATATAGTGATGGAAGCAAACTCACATATATTTTCTAATAAATGTGGGACTTGAATTTTAAAACAAGTTTCTTTCCACTTAAATTTACAAAAAAATATTTCTTTTCAATGTGGGACTTGAATTTTAAAACAAATTTCTTTCTACTTAACTTTACAAAAAATATTTTTTTCCAATGTGGGACTTCAACAAATTTTAAAATTCACACAATAACATACTTATGTTCCAACAATCCCCCACTTGAATTTAATTTTTTGTTTTTGTTTTTAAAGTAGCATCAAATGCTTCTATAATATCGTGCATAAACAAAGGTGTCTCTTGCTTTTCTAATTTATAATAGCATGTTCATCTTATATCACTTCACGACTTGTTATTACCCATTGAATCTAATTCTTGGGATCTCCAATCTTTTAGGTCGGGTTACCATCATGAGTGACTCTATAGGCATTAGTAACATCCTTTTAGATGTATTTATGACTTTCTCTCTAGCTAACCCTTTCGTCAAAGGATTTGCTAAATTATCATCAGTGTATACATAATCCACTATAACAACTCTTTTAGAAAGTAACTATCTAACAGTGTTGTGCTTACGATGAATTTGTCGTCTCTTATCATTGTAACAACGATTCTCAATCTTCGCAATAGCTGCAATACTATTGCAGTGGATCAACACATATGTTATAGGTTTTTCCTATTCGTGGATCTCAACTAGCAAGCATATCAACCAGCTCGCTTCTTCACTAGTAGTTTCTAGTGCTATCATTTCAGACTCCATAGTGGTCTGAGCCAATATCGTCTGTTCTTCAATTTCCAAAATATAGTGGTTGTTTTAGAATCATTTGATAAGATATTCCAATCAACATCACTGTATCCTTCAAGGACTATAGGAAATCTTTGATAATATAATCCGAGACTCATGGTCCTTTTTAGGCATCTCATGACTCTTTCGATAGCGTGCTGATGCTCCATACTAGGTCTACTGATAAACCTGCACAACAATCCCACGACATAGGCAATGTCGGGTCTAGTGCAATCAGTGACATACCTGAGGATGCCAATGATGCTCGCATATTCAGTTTGTCTAACACATTCACTAGTGTTCTTGAAAAGTTTTACACTTAGACCATATGGCATGCAAACAGGTTTACAGTTAAAGTATTTATATTTCTTTACGATTGTTTCAACAAAGTGAGACTGATCAAAAGAAATTCCATTTTCTGACCTAGTAATCTTAATTTCAAGGATTACATTCCTTTGAGGTCTTTCATATCCAAGTTGTTACACAACAATGATTTCACAATTTTTATAGCATGAATGTTTGAATCAAATATGAGTAAGTCATCTACTTAGAGACATATGATAGTGCAAATGTCATTTTCAAATTTGTAGTAAATACATTTGTCACTTTCATTCACTTTAAACTAATTCGATTTAATTAAGTTATCAAACTTTTCATGCCATTTCTTAGGAGCTTGTTTAAGACCATACAAAGATTTATCTAACTTATAGACTTTGTTTTCTTGTCCATGAATCACAAAACCTTCAAGTTGTTCCTTATAGATTTCTTCTTCTAAATCACCTTTAAAAAAATTGTTTTAACATCCATTTGTTGTATGATTGGGTTATGAATAGCTGCAAGTCATATGAGTACCCTAATGGATGTTATTCTAGTGACTGGTCAAAAAGTGTTAAATAAATTTATATTTTCTTTGTCTAAAACATTTGGCTACAAGGCGTGCTTTGTATTTATCAACAGTTCCATCGAGTTTTAGTTTCTTTTTCAAGATCCATTTACAACCTATTAATTTGTAACTAGAAGGCAAGTCATTAAATGTCAGGTCATGTTAGACTCTAGAGAATCCATTTTATCATTTATTGCTTCTTGCAATAAATCTACATCCAAAGATGACAAAGTTTCTTAAAGATTTGCAGGATCCTTTTCTAAAGTATAGGTCGCATATTATGGTCCACAATTTTTAGCAACTCTGACTCTCTTACTTCTTCGAGTTTCTGTTTCACCTTGGTTGCTGCTTCTAGTTACAGGAACATGACTTGATTCATTGTCCCCAATGTTTCTCCATTTGAAAGGGAATTTATTTTCATAGAAGTCAACATCATTTGACTTTATGATCACTTTTGCATTTAGGTCAGAAAACCTATACGCTTTGTTCTTTACTGCATACCCAATGAACTCTCATTCACAGGCTCTATTGGCGAGTTTAATTCGCTTGGGATTGGGGATTTTGACATAAGTCAGACCGCCCCATGTTTGAAAATAAGACAAGTTCGAGTGTCTTTTCTTCATTATCTCATAAGGAGATGTTTTATTTTTAGATTTAAGAACTCTATTCAAAACATATCAAATAAGCAATATATTTTTCGCAAACCAATGAGATGCAACACTAAGCATACTAGCAACAGCTAGTTCAATAAGAGTTTTATTGCTTTTTTTTTTTCTTTCAACTTTACCATCCACTTTAAGCAATTATGGTGCAGTTGTTCCATATATAATTTCAGAAAATTTATAAAACTTATTTAAACAAACTAGAATCATACTTGGAACCTTTTAATCTTTATACTAAATTGATTTTCAATTTCAGTTACAAATATTCTTAACATGTCAAGTGTTTCACTTTTATTTTACATTTCTAGTTAACGTCCCATCAGGTTCACATATATCAAAGTGTAGTAAATTTAAAGACTCAGATTCTCTAACAACATATTTATGTGAACTTTTTGTTATTTTAGCTTGACTACAAAAATCATATTTTTCAAAATTATTTAAATTAAAATGTTAGAAATTTAATATGTCTCTTTATGTTTAAATATTAAAATCAATAAAATGTTTCTTTTTTCTTATATGTTGTGTGATTTTAATTTTACCACATGCTCATGTATAATGTTTCTCAAAACTTAAAGCAGTGAATGTCTGCAACTTCCTTCTGATTAGAGTTTTTCCATATAGATGATTGTTTGGCAAATCCAACACACTAAGACGTTCCGTATGAGCTAGACTTGAAAGAATTTTGCACGAAAGATGATTTTTTGATAGATCAAGAAGTTCTAGTGCCTTGAAGCTTCCTATATTTAGAGTTATTTCTCCACTTTTCAATATTTGGAATGATTTTCTCAATGAGATTGTTTCTTAACAAGTTTAAGGAAATCAATCCACTACAATTTTTTTTTACATTTAGTGACAACAAAAATCTGCACTTAAAAGTATAAAAATTGTAGGTTTAGCTAAAATTACTTATATCAACAGAGTTTTTTTTCTTCCATAATATATAATTACCCTATATATATGGATTATCCTCATCATTATAGCGAATAGTGACAGACTTTTATCAACTTTAAACACTTAGTTTTACCTGCAAACATTTCACTGTAAGTATATAATTTAATCATATAAAAGTTATACCTACGATTTTCATTATGTTGTTATACATATAAATGAAAATTTATTTCTTTTGGTATAAGTTTTAACAGTAATAAATTTGCTATAAACATTATTTTGTTATCAATAAAAATTGAAAATAATTTAGTATTTCATTTTATAAAATTAACATAAAAGTCTTACAAGCAAATCATATAAAACAATAGTTAAATCGTGTTCACCTTAGTGCACTACAGAGTATTTTTGCTTAGTAGTAGAAAATATTATCTTAATAACATTTAAAATAGGCATATAACTTCATACATAAGAATCTCAAAAATCATTAAGAAATCGAGTCCACTAAATTGTCAAGATTTCATCTTTAACAAAAAGTTAGCTTTTAATATTCACCTACAATCAATAAAAAAACAAATGAATAAATACACAATTTAACATAAAAATATTACTAATAAAATATAGAAAATATTAATGATTTTAATGAAAATTAATTAATACAATCTAATTACTATTTTCAATATCTTCATTGTTGTTTGGAGTAACATAATTCAAATAGTTTTGAGCACCAGTAGCATCAGGAACCTATCACAAAAAATAGAAGGTATTACTTATGAAAAATTCTAGTATGAAACTTATGAAGCAACTTGAATAAGATTAATAACTTATGATATACCTATCTTGCAGCTAAAAATGTAATCAAATTTCAAGCACATAATGTAAGTCCTAAAAATGATCAAACAGAAAATTCAAATACACAACTTGCTAAGTATAATCAAGCCATAAAAAAAGGAATTCTCATGGTGCCATTTCATTTTTATCTTTTAAAAAAAGAAAGATCATGCAAACATTATCAATAACTCTTGGAACATAGAGTATGTTAGTGTGTAAATTTAAAAATTGTTGAAGTCCCACATTGAATAAATCTCATGTATTGAGTAGTTTTCAATTCTATAAATACTAAAGTCTCACATTGGATAGAAAATATATATGGATTTTTGCTTCCATCACTATATAATGAGTTTCAAACTCTTGTGAAAAGTCAACCAAAGTTGGATGCATTTCTCAACTTTCTCTTTTCTCCCTTTTTTATTCTGCTCGATATATTTCTAAGCCACATCTCTATTTTCTTTCTGCCACTTCAATATTTTAGAGCGGTTTTGTATCGTAGTCCCTTCGATTTTTAGAGAGGTTGTTATGTTGTAGTTCTCTCGAATATTTAATGGTCCTAATATCACTATGAATGGTTTTTGTGTCGTAGTCTTTTAGAGCAGTGTTTGTGTGTCGTAGTCCTTTTGATTTATGAGTGGTCATAGTACCATATTACGGATAACTTTAATCATCATATTGAGAATGACTTTAACCGCCATAAGGAATGTGTAATTCTAGAACGGTTTTCCACGATGCAGTAGAACTCCAATACAGTTTGTGACTTCATGGTTGATAGTCTGTCTTGCACAAATTTGGCAGTTCTACGAAACATTCTAAACAGAGCAACCTAGTCCACGGTAATATCTTCGGTGACATAAAATGATTTTAAAACAATTTTCCAAACTCAAAAACAACATTAACAAAGCAACTTAATCACAATCTCAAAGTGCCACAAACATACTTGTTAGTATAATCGAGTAATTAAAAAAAAAAAAACCAACACAAACAACTTAACTATAATTCAGACGTCAATAGAAAGCCACAAGTCTCCTTTGTTTTTAAGAATCAACCAAAATACAACACATAAAGTATGTATAATATTATATTGTTTCAATATAAACTCAAAGAATCTTTTAAACAATTTTAAATATTCACAATATCAGATTGTGTGGCGATGAGAGATACAAATGTGATGGAAATATAACAAACATTGAAGGAAAGCACCACAAACAACAACTAATAAAAAAATTGATTCAAACATTAGCAAAGTTCAAACTAATAATAGGAAAGGAAAATGATGAAATATAACCAAAGAAAAGTATAATAAGGAAGATCATACAATCAATACAATCAATATGATTAACAAAGCAACTCAAACACAGTCTCATAGTGCCACAAAGGCAAGTTGTTTGAGTAATTCTTTAAAGAGGAAGAAATATTAATTTAACGCTTCTTGTTGGTTAATCACACATTAAATTAAGCCAAAATATAATAACTTTTTTTTTTTTTTTTATCATGGCTCCTAACATGTTTATCAAACGAGCCCTTTATATTTATGTAACAATTTCATCTCTAACTATAACACTTAATTTGTCGTATATACTAGGAATGTGTATGGTTGGTTTTTTTAAAAAACCAAATCATATCTATTTTAAAATCAATATATGGATTTAGATTTATAACCAAATCTATTATTTAATTTAAAATCGATTATAAAAACCAATTGTAAAATTGGTTATGGTTAAATAACAGATTTCTAATTAAGTAACTGGTTTTAAAAAATTCAATTTTAAAATCGAGTTTTTCATCAAAACTGGATAAAATTTGATTATTTTTAAATATTTATTTTTTAAAAAAATCATTTATTCATAGTTTAAAAATCGGATATTTAAAAAAATTTGATTTAAAATTTTTCTTATAATTTTTTTTTTTAATTTTTGTCTGATATTTTTTCGAAAAACTTCAATTTTGAAAATCTTTTAGGAAAAAAAAAATTCTCAATATTAAACAAATTAAATATTGGAGGCCTATGATCCCCTCCCTTAAGCCCAAAAAAATAATGAAATAGTGAGCGGTGGGATGATGGCAAAATTAGAATCATTTTAAAGTTTTGGAGATTTATAATTTTTGGGAATTGAGTGAATAAAAACCGAATAAAAATCAAATCCAAATATAAAACATAAGTGGGTATCTAATCGGTTCATAAATAAACCAAATTATAACCATATGATTTTAACTGGATATTTAAAATGAATTTGGATCCGGTTTTGGATTTGGACCAATAACCGGATTTTTGGTAATGATATTAAATTTGTTAATGATTTATATTATTTTTTCAATTTTATCTTTTTGTAGTTTTGACTACTTATTGGTTATAAAGGAATCGTAAAATAACTAAGAGTACTTTTGTAGAAAGTTAATTAATATAATTAAGAATTTGAAGTTGATTCTATAGAAAATCTAATCCTAACGAATTTGACTGGCTTAGTCTTATTTATGCTTACTTGTCCAACAAGAAAGACCCCTTCTAAAGCCTTCTTGAAGTAAGACCTGTTGTAAGTCCTTCCTAAGTCATTTAAATTTTATTTGTGCAATAAAGCGATAAATGATTCTTGAGGAGGACTCTACTTGCAAGTCATTTATTTTTATCAATTTTTTGAGTAAGATGATTTATAAGATGGTGACATATTTATAACATTGTTGACGTGACAAATCTAACGCACTAATTTTTTATAAATAAAATTAATAAGATTCTTCCTTTTTTCATCATCATCTCCATCCAGCAGAACTTGTAAAAGAAGCAAAATAAAAAATTAAAACTCAAATTGTAATCAATTAACTTTTTTAAGTCGGTTCAAACCCATGAATTTAAAAGCCAAAAAAATCTTCATTCCTCATTATTCATTAATTTTACTTTATCTTAGTTCTTATTGCCATTTATGTTTTACTGTATCCCAATTCCCATGCCTTCTTCATATATCCACAACTTGCCGTATTACCTTTTATGCGGTCTTAATTAGATTTAGTTTAGCTTGTGTGCTATTTGTTAAATTATTTCACTAGTTTGTGAATTGGAGAAAAGGGTTACCATCATTAGCCTATTTCATTCGTCCTTAGTGACTCTCGTAGATTTAAAGCAAGCAGTGATTAAAGGTGTTTATGATTTAAAACATATATTAATGATTTTATTTATTTCTTAAAAGTTATTTTAATAAAATTTGGTTAATTTTTAAATTTATTTGTTTAATTTTGAATCTGTTTAAAATTGATTTATAAATATAAAATAGTTTAATAATTTGAACAGATTTTTAATTAAAATTAATTTTGAATGTTTTTGGTAAATAAGTTTTTTCAATTTTTTTTCTTAGAAAATAGATATAAAAAATATTATTTTTTTAAAAAAAATCGATTATTTTTCGAAAAACAAATCAAAAATTTTTTAAGCAAAAAGGTTTTCAATTTGTTTCTCAAAATTTTTGTGAGAAAAAAATGATTTCAAATATTTTTGATATTTTTTAGAGGAAAACAAGTTTTGAAAATTTTCCAAAATAAAATCTCAATTGAGGTTAAATTTTTTTTTAAAAGATTAAATTGATTTTTAAATTAAGTTTAATTAATTGATTTGTTTTAAATATGTGGTTCAATTCATTAATTATTTAATTGATTTATTTTTTTAGTACGATGTGTTGGATTTTGATCCTTTGATTCCTAATTTTGACATAATTAATAATTCAACAATGTTCATACAATGCATGATAAATCTAACAGTTTAATTGAGCAAGATTTCAGGAACCATAATCCAATCCTACACACTTGGATCAAATTGCTTGGAACACAAGAAATCAACAAAAGTTGAAAAAGAAAACCGGCACAAGTCAGTAGCCTCTGATTTGGAGAGTAATCGATTGGGAAATCGATTGAACATTTCACAAATCAAACCTGATGGTAACACATCGATTGGTAAATCGATTGAATGAGTCACAGTGGCACTCCAGTGCTGAGGAAATCGATTGGCAAATCGATTGACAAAATATCATTTGAAAAATGACCTCACTTGTGACAAATACAATCGATTGGACAATCTATTGTTAACACTTTCAATTTTGATAAAGTTTGGTTGCAATCGATTGGGAAATCGATTGAACTAAACACCAGGTAAAAACTTTTCAGGAACATGCTACCAAAGCGATTGACAAGTCGATTGATATCAAATAGCTGAGTCACTATTTTGAATCCAATCGATTGACACATCGATTGACATCAAAAAACTGAGCCACTGTTTTGAAAACAATCGATTGGCAAATCGAGTGATATTAAAACCTGAGCCACTGTTTTGAAAACAATCGATTGGCAAATCGAGTGATATTAAAACCTGAGCCACTGTTTTGAAAACAATCGATTGGCAAATCGATTGAAATAAACTTGTTGAAAACACAGTGAACTCTGAAGTTTGGCAAATCGATTGAGTAATCGATTGAAAATAGTTTTATTAAAACAGTTTCCCAGAAATCGATTAGGCAATCGATTTATACAGGTCTGGACATGTTCTGCTGAAAAGTGTTGTTTTAAAGAATCGATTGGTAAATCGATTAGCTTGTATAGTTTCAAGATTAAAGAAAACCAAGATCGCGATAATCGATTGGCAAATCGATTTAGCTCATTTTATAACTTTACAAAATCGATTGGGAAATCGATTTCGTAAGTGGTTTTTCAGAAACTATATAAGATGTCTTTCAATCTTTATTCATAAGAACTGTAACACAACATTTCATAACTTTCATAATTTCTCACAACGCTCTTAGCTGTTCATAACAACAAACTAACAACTTCATAATTGTGATTACAGATCTCAATACAGTTTGTTGACAATCTAAGAGAAATGATAATGTGCTCAAGAACAATCCATGAAGATCCAGATTTGTGAAGAGCAACATTCATAAAGATTGAAGACCCTTTTGTTTTACAATCTTTATTCTTTCTGTAATAAAACTTTGAACGAAATAGAACGCAAGAAAAGCCAGCTCGAAACTGGTGGCTACTTTCTTGGTTGAGAGGACTCAACAAGAAAGAGTCGCACTTTGATTCTGTGATAGGCTGCTGAGTGTCTTCAAGGATCAGAGGGTATTCAATAGGAAAGATATAATTAGAGATTGATAGGTTTCAGGGAGGAAACTGGAAAATCTTTGTAATTGATTCTTTCTATTGAAGGAGAAGAAAATCTGAAATCCGATTGGATTTTCAGGACTGGACGTAGGTTGTTGTGGAACAACCGAACCAGGATAAATCTCTGTGTCTTCTTCTCTAACTCTCTCTCTTTAATTTTCTATATTGCTAACGTTGCATGCCTCAAAATTTAATTTCCGCTGTGCGCTTGATACAGATTAATTTGGTAACGAAAACTGATATATTTTCTTTATTGCGAGGTCACTGATACCAACAATTGGTATCAGAGCCAACTTCTTGAGAGGTAAAACTTATAAGAAGATGGCCTCAACTGACGTTCTGGGAGAAGGCGCTTCGTTAGCTCGACCACCAGCTTTCAACGGTACAGCCTACATGTACTGGAAGCAAAGAATGCTCATATTTCTGGAAGCAAGTGGCATAGATATCCTTGATGCTGTTGAAAACGGTCCGTACATTCCCAAGATTGCAGGAACTGACAACTCAATGATTATCAAGCCTAGAGCCGACTGGTCAGATGATGACAAGAAGAAGGTTGGTTTCAATGCGAAGGCTAAGAACATCATCACGTCCGCCCTATGTGCAGAAGAGTTCTTTAGAGTGTCCAATTGCAAGTCAGCAAAAGAGATGTGGGACATCCTCCAAGAAACTCACGAAGGTACTACTGATGTTAAGAGAGCTCGTGTGAATACGCTCATGCACGAATATGAATTATTTAGCATGAAGAAAGAAGAGTCAATCAGCGATTTGCAAACCAGATTCACACACATAGTCAACAACCTGCATGCACTAGGAAAAGATGTGGATAATGAACAGCAGATTGGAAAGATCATGAGATGTTTAACCAGAGAATGGCAGCCCAAGATTACCGCAATAGCTGAGTCTAAGGATCTAGCAAAGATAACGACAGCAACATTATTTGGTAAATTGAGGGAACATGAAATGGAATTACAACGACTGGATGAATCAGAAATTGAAAGTAGGAAAAAGAAAGATTGAATCCGATAGCTGCTCAAATGAATCCAGCAGTGACAATGAAGAACCAGAAATCGGACTGCTTGTCAAGAAATTTAAGAAATTTCTGAAGAAGAAAGATAACAAATTCAGAAAACCATCCAGCTCCAAGACTAGCGACAACAAGCAAATTACATGTTATGAATGTGGGAAGACTGGTCACATAAAGTCAGAATGCTACAAATTGCAGAACAAAAATAAAGCTGCAAAATCAAAAGGCAAAGAACCAGTCACCAAAACAAAGAAGGCGTATATTGCTTGGAACGATAATGATGAATCCTCTGCCTCTTCGGATGAAGAAGAAGCCAATATGTGTCTCATGGCAAATTCAGATTCAGAATCGGAAAAAGAGGTTAGTTCACAATTTAATCCAACATATGATGAACTTCAAGAAGCTTTCAATGAATTGCATGATGATTATGTGAACTCCATAAAACAGTTGTTAAGCACAAAGAAAATGCTTGAACAAGTGAATGTTGAGCATAAAGAAATTGAAAATTTATGTGAACAACTGAAAAAGGATTCACAAGAAAAATCTGCAAAGTGCATTGAACTTGAACATACGGTTGCATCATTAAAATCTGATTTGTTAAAGTTTGCTAATAGTAAAGATAAACTGAATGTCATACTTAGCAATCAAAGACATGTTCATGAAAAATCTGGTTTAGGATATACACCAAACATGCATTTTAAAAGGAATAAAAATAGATATGGTATTGGTTATATGCAAACCAGAAGTGTCAAACATGGTCAGAAATCTGCCATTGCTAAGAATATGTATGATATCTTTACTAAGCCAAATCACCATTCATCCTTTAATGGCAAGTGTCATTTCTGTTGCAGAAATGGACATTTTGTGTCAAATTGCAAGTTTAAAAAATTAGCCAATAAGGGATGGAAGCAAATTTGGAAAGCAAAGAAATCTGTGTTTGACACTAACCAAACAGGACCCAATTTAGATTGGGGACCTAAAACAAAATTCTGATTTTGTTTTGCAGGTGTGCTTGACATCCACTAAGCACTCATGGTATTTGGATAGCGGATGTTCGAAGCACATGACAGGGGACAAATCCAAATTTCTGTCCTTGACATTAAAGGAAGGAGGTTTTGTCAAATATGGAGACAACAATAGAGGAAAAATTATTGGAATTGGTGATATAGGCAATGAGTCAACAACAGTGATTAAGAATGTATTATATGTTGAAGGACTCAAGCATAACTTGCTAAGCATAAGTCAGCTATGTGACAAAGGTTTTCAAGTAAGTTTTTCATCACAATCTTGCATTATTGAGCATAAAGATGACAAACACATAAAGCTAATTGGGGACAGAATTAACAACATTTACATGTTGGATTTCAATTCTGTACCTAGTGCAGTATGCTGCTTGTTATCCAACTCAGATGAAACATGGCTTTGGCATAAAAGAATTGCTCATATACACATAAATCATTTGAATAAACTTGTCAGCAAACAGTTAGTCTTAGGTCTACCAAATAGGAAGTTCTCTAAAGATAGACTGTGTGATGCATGTGAGAAAAGTAAACTGGTTAAGACTCCATTTCCCTCTATAGACTTGGTTAGAACAAATAGAGTTTTACAACTAGTTCACATGGACCTTTTTGGACCTGCCCAAGTTAAGAGTTTAGGTGGAAACCTGTATGGATATGTGCTGGTTGATGATTATTCTAGATTCACATGGACTTACTTTTTAGCTCATAAAAGTGATACATTCTCTGTTTTCAAAAAGTTTGCTGCTTTAGTACAAAATGAGAATGATTTGAAAATTGTTTCAATAAAAAGTGATCATGGAGGTGAATTCCAAAATGATCTTTTTCAAAATTATTGTGAATCAAATGGAATCAACCACATGTATTCAGCCCCTAGGACACCACAGCAGAATGGGGTAGTGGAGAGGAAAAATAGATCCCTAGAAGAGTTAGCTAGGACCATGCTTAAGGACTCCAACCTACCTAAGTACTTTTGGGCAGATGCAATTAGTACAGCCACCCATGTAGTGAATAGAGTTCTCATTAGGCCCCTGCTTAGGAAAACACCCTATGAGCTTTACAAGGGTAGAAAACCAAACCTGTCCTACTTTAGAATCTTTGGTTGTAAATGCTTTGTTTTGAACAATGGCAAAGAACACCTAGGAAAGTTTGACCCTAAGGCAGATGAAGGTATCTTTCTAGGATATTCCCAAACTAGTAAGGCCTATAGAATCTACAACAAAAGAACAAAAACCATAGAAGAGTCAGTTCATGTAAAGTTTGATGAATCTTTTACAGAAAACTTGAACAAAACTCCTTCTAAGGTTAATGATATTTTGGATGATGTTGTAGAATCTGAACCCCTAGAACAACCTATAGCTGATCCTCCAACTAGTGCAGACCCTATAGAACCTATAGAAACCAGTGAGTTACCTAAGGAATGGAGATTCAATAGAAACCACCCCTTAGACAACATCATAGGTGACATCTCTAGAGGTGTGTCAACTAGAGGAAACCTTAGAGAGTTCTGTAACCTCACAGCCTTTGTGTCTCAGATTGAACCTAAGAACATTAAGGAAGCCCTTTTAGATAGTGAGTGGATACTTGCTATGCAAGAGGGGTTAAACCAGTTTGAGAGGAACAAAGTGTGGAACTTGGTACCTAGGCCAGAGGGTAAGCATGTTATAGGAACTAGGTGGGTGTTCAGAAATAAGTTAGATGAGAATGGTGTGATAACTAGGAATAAAGCCAGATTAGTTGCAAAGGGTTATAGTCAAGAGGAGGGAATAGACTTTGATGAGACCTATGCCCCAGTAGCTAGACTAGAAGCCATAAGAATTTTATTGGCTTATGCATGTATCATGGACTTCAATCTATATCAAATGGATGTGAAGAGTGCCTTTCTCAATGGAGACCTCCAAGAGGAAGTTTTTGTGAGTCAAACACCAGGTTTTGAAAATCCAGATTTTCCTAACCATGTGTATAAACTCTCAAAGGCCCTCTATGGGTTGAAACAAGCTCCAAGAGCTTGGTATGAGAAACTCAGCACTTTCCTCATTCAACAAAATTTTTCTAGAGGAAATGTTGATAAGACACTCTTTACAAAAACTACTGAAAATGACATCTTGCTGGTCCAAATTTATGTTGATGACATCATATTTGGATCAACAAATGATAAACTTTGCAAAGAATTTGAAAACTTAATGAAAGGTAAATTTGAAATGTCAATGATGGGTGAACTGTCATATTTCTTGGGATTTCAAATTAACCAAAGCAAGCAAGGCATTTTCATTAGTCAATCCAAATATTGTTCTGATTTGATAAAGAAATTTAACTTTGATAAACTTAAGTCCATTGATACACCCATGAGTCAAGGAAATTTCTTAGACCGAGATGAGATAGGTAAACCTGTAGATGTAACTAGATTTCGTGGTATGGTTGGATCCCTGCTCTACCTTACAGCAAGCCGACCAGATATTATGTTCAGCGTTTGCATGTGTGCACGGTATCAATCGAATCCGAAGGAATCTCACCTCAGTGCAGTAAAGAGAATTTTCAGATACTTGGTAGGTACTAAAAGTCTTGGTTTGTGGTATCCAAAAGGTTCAACATGTACTTTGGTTGGTTATTCAGACTCAGACTTTGCTGGTTGTAAACTTGACAGAAAGAGTACTTCAGGAACATGTTGTCCTGGTTTAGTAAGAAGCAAACAAGTATTGCATTGTCTACTGCAGAAGCTGAATACATAGCAGCTGGGAGCTGTTGTGCTCAAATCTTGTGGATGAAACAGCATTTAATGGACTTCGGTGTCGATTTGGGAACAGTGCCGATCATGTGTGATAACACAAGTGCTATCAGCATAACCAAGAACCCAGTAATGCATTCAAGGACAAAACACATTGAGGTAAGGCATCACTTCATAAGAGACCACTTTCAGAATGGAGTTATCAAACTTGAGTATGTGAACACTACAGAACAAAATATGTGAATACTACAGAACAGCTAGCAGATATCTTCACGAAAGCATTACTAAAAGAAAGCTTTTTGAACATAAGGATGAAACTAGGGATCATTGATCCTAGTGAAATATAAGTTTTTTTTTATTCTGGAATTTATCAGTGAAGTTTTTCAGATTAATCGAGTTGGAAATCGATTACCTGATGAAAACTGTTTATAAAATCGATTTGGAAATCGATTTGGACAGCCCAGACTTCAGATTTCGTGGAAAATATTTTGTAAAAATCCCGAGCATCGATTTGGAAATCGATTGATTCAGTGTTCAGTTTTTGACATTTGGGACAATCGATTTGGACATCGATTAAGTAAAACGGAAAATCGATTTGGGAATCGATT
>NC_021163.2:34404237-34404751 GCF_000331145.2 Cicer arietinum | reverse complement strand
CAATCGATTAAGGATTCGGTGTAACGGTAACCCAATCGATTTGGAAATCGATTGACAAGGGTTAAAGTATAAAAAGGTAAAGGACAAAATTGATTTCTTCATCAGTTTCTCAGATTTTTTCCAGATTTTCCAGGTTTTTTTTCAGTTTTTCACTCTATCTGCTTCACTGCTCTGCATCTTCATCAGTTTGTTCATTCTATCTACACTCTACCTACATTCTATCTTTTTTGTTTTGCGATCATGGCTCGTGTGAAACAAACCCAGCCACATACACCTTCACCTTCTTCATCTTCAACAAGTGAAACTCCTTCACCCCCACCAACTCTAACAAAGAGAGTTCCGATTCCAACTCACAAGATTCTTGCCAAAGACAAGGGCAAGGCTCCTGCTCCTATTCAAGAAAAGATCAAGAAACGTAAGGAACCTCCCACTGAGAAATTAATGGCTGATGCAATGAAGGAGATTACTCAAAAGCGAAAGAAGCAACCCATTTCTTCACCCCCTGCTAAGAAGG
>NC_021163.2:34378578-34401131 GCF_000331145.2 Cicer arietinum | reverse complement strand
ATAATAATTCATAACTTTCATAATTTCTCATAGTGCTCTTAGCTGTTCATAACAACAAACTAACAACTTCATAATTGTGATTACAGATCTCAATACGTTTTGTTGACAATCTAAGAGAAATGATAATGTGCTCATGAACAAGGCTTGAATATCCAGATTCGTGAGGAGCAACATTCATAAAGATTGAAGACTCTTTTGTTTTACATCTTTTATTCATTCTGTAATAAATCTTTGAAAGGAATAGAACGCAAGAAAAGCCAGCTTGAAACTGGTGACTACTTTCTTGGTTGAGAGGGCTTAACAAGAAAGAGTTGTACTTTGATTCTGTGATAGGCTGCTGAGTGTCTACAAGGATCAGAGGGGATTCAATAGGAAAGACATAATTAGAGATTGATAAGTTTCAGGGAGGAAACTGGAAAATCTTTGTAATTGATTCTTTCTATTGAAGGAGAAGAAAATCTGAAATTCGATTGGATTTTCAGGACTGGACGTAGGTTGTTGTTGAACAACCGAACCAGGATAAATCTCTGTGTCTTCTTCTCTAACTCTCTCTCTTTAATTTTCTATATTGCTAACTTTGCATGCCTCAAAATTTAAATTCCGCTGTGCGCTTGATACTGATTAATTTTGTAACGTAAACTGATATATTTTCTGTTATTGCGAGGTCATTGATACCAACACGATGGAGTCTAATTTATCTGTATGATTCAATTAATCATATATTTTGTTTACCTTTACGAGTGGCCATATTATAACATTGAACCCAAATATTCTACCTTCACTTATATGTGTTCATGGAATTGTTGAAAGCAACAAATTTATTTTTGGTATTCAAATTTATGATTATGAAAAAACATTCAAATCTGATTGCTTTTAATTTGAGATTTTCAGGTTTTTAATTTGTAGATTTATAAAGATAAAAAACCTTAATAATTTTAATTTAGGATTTTAATTTTTAATAAAAATTAATTATGAAAATTTTAATTGACGTGCAAAGTATCAACATGATAGACACATCAGCATCTTAACAATCACGTGAGATTGTTTTTTAAACAAGCTAAACATAAATTAAAAAAAAAACTCGTCATACACATTTTTGAGACTTATAAAAGGACCAATTCCAAAAAAAATTAAAGGACTAATTCCAAAAATAGGTCAAACTTTAAAGATTGCAGGTGTTATTACTTATTAAACATAAAAAAGTATTATTTCAAATTTTGAGTCGATGTTTTAAAATTATAATTTGAATCCACAGTGATTATTTCCATGCTCAAAGACCAAATATTTTGCACATTTTATACAAATATAACACATTTATGTTTTATTATATATCCGCTAATTTGTGAATCATAATTTTGCTTAAATTTGTCAATCATACTTCACGATAGTATTTCATATTTTAAGTTCTTCTAATGAAGCTTATTTATATTTATAAAACATAATATCAATCTCAAATAAGAAGAAAAACTCTAAGTTACAATTTTATCATTCTCTACATTGTAACAACAACATATTAAAACATTAATAATGTTTGGATTGCAATATCCTGCAAAATATCCGTTGTTACTGCAGAAAGTGTTACAATTAGGGATATTGTCACATCTGTAAAAACATTTCTCTAAATGAAGTTGAATTCTAGCCATACCTATCGAGAAGAGTAATATTAGTATAATAAATAATTAACATGAATAAATGAAATGATTTATGATAGATTCAAAATCTATTATGTTAATTGTCTACATACCTATAGAGAAAAGAAGAATTGCAACCAATGTTGCCATAGTAAACTTCTGTTTATTGATCATTGTTCTTCCTTAATAATCCTATATAAATCAATATATAAAATTACCATGCTTGTGTATGTATATATATAATAAATTTTGTCTAAAAAAATGACTTGATTGTACTTTTGATCTCTCTAATTTATCTCATTGAGATAAAGAGTCCCTCACTTTAAAATTGAACTTTAAGGTCCCTCAATTATCACAATTTGTTGCAGTTTTAGTTCCAATCTAAAATTTTTACCCCCAAAATGCTGATTTTTTACTCCAAAAAATATTGATTTATCGCCTCAATTATAAATTTGAAGAGAACCACTTTTAGGTGCCAAAAATCTCCATAGGATAAAAAATCACCATTTTGTCACCATTTTGTGGGTAAAAATTATCGTTTGAGACAAAAACTGCAACAAATGTGCTAATTGAATGACCAAAAAATTTAATTATAAAATAAATACATTATAAAGTTTTATTTTGTTACAAGGTTTTATTTTGATATCAAAGTCAAATTCTTCTTTGTTAAAAAAAGAACAAAGTTTCTTTTAAAATAACATTTTGTTTACCATTTTAATATTTTATAATAGTTTGATTAATTTTTCCTTTATGTAGAATTACACTTGATTACACTACAAGAAAAAAAGTTAGGCTAAAATACAATTTTAGTTGATTATTTATTTTTGTCCTTTATCTTTTACATAACATTTATTTTAGTTTTAAATAAAAGGACAGATTTTTATAATTTTACAAAAGATAAAAGATTAAAACGAATTTTAAGTAAAAGATAAAGGATCAAAATGAATTAAAAAAAAGATAAAAGATCAAAATAAATATTAAATAAAAGATAAATGACCAAAATTATATTTTAGTCAAAAACATAAGTCAAGAGGCCACCACAAATCTTATTATTTACAATTTTTTACTATTTGGTGACGGATTATATATATCGTCTCAACTTTACAATAAAAAAAATTTTAAAATATTTAAAAAGTTTATGCCATTAACTTTTTTACTTTTTTATATTAATTGCATTAAAGAACTAATAAAAAAATATCTTATAGACGTAAAATTTAAATGTAGTTATGTGAAATTAAAGTGAATATCAAGATGAAAATAAAAAAACAAATTTTACATATTATTGAATATAAAAAGATCAAAACTATAATTAAATTTAAATAAACCATGATGTAAAAACTGAAATAATGTTTTATCATTGTTTTTACTAAAAATTCATTTTATATGTATGTCTAGATAAAAATAACATAATGAAAAAGACAATAAATAATGAGAGTAAAATAAAGTTATATATATTTTAATAAAATAAAATTCAAACAATAGTATTGACATGTGTAGCGACCAAATTTATCCTTCAATTTTTTATTTATTTATAATTTGTAATAAACAGAATTATTTTAATCTAGCAACTTTTTTTCAACTAAACTCCAATAATTGAGTGCAATGATAAAAAAAAATAGATAATGAATTTCACATGTTTTGTATTAAATAAATGTTAATTTATTTGTAAGTGTTCAATGAATCATAAAAATAAATATTTTATCTATCATGTATCTAGTAGAAATTAGATATAAATTTTATTAAAATACTCATTTATAGATAAAATAAATTTATTTAGAATGATCGTGAGAGGCACATGATATTTTTTTTATTTTATTTTGACAATTCACGTATTATTATGTGGTTAAGATTTAACATTCTTATTATAAAATTATTCTTATTTAATATATATATATATATATATATATATATATTTATATATATATATTTATATGTCAATCTTGATTTTTGAAATTCTCCTAATTTATTGTTGGGTTCAACATTTATTTCATAAAAATTCTTACGAGATAATTTGCTTTGCATAGTAACATTTTATTGCATTTTCATAGAGTAATAAATTGTTTACATGCTTGTTCTTCAGTTTGTACCATTTACTATTTCATTTGTGGTGATATTATAAATAAAAAAATCATGCATCGAGTTGTGTGTGTGTGTGAAAAAGATGAAAAAAGTTATAGGAAGAAGGTGATGAGAAAATCTAGTATGGTGGGTTTAAGATAGATTTGGTGAGACCTCATAATTCAACGGTAATTTGAACTTCTGCACTGTGAATAACTTGAGTGATTTGTGCACACCCTAACAATTGTCAATTTGTTGAAAGGTCATATACAAAATATCCTCATGAAAATATTCCTACTATCTATCTTTGCACTCAATTCATATTTTCCTCTATTTCTAACTTTTATATTCCAACATATTAGTTGATAAAAAAAATCCGAAATATTGCGGTGATCATTTGCAAATATGAATCCTATATCAAGAAGCTATCACTCCTCATTTTTTGAAAAATTTGTATCTTCATTGTTACACTTCTCTAGGCCTATAGAAGTATAGAACTGCAAATTGTCCACAAATAAGACAACACACTTTATTTTATATATAATTAAATTTATAAGTAAGAAAGAATCCAGGTATTTACAATTATATATCATTCTATTAGATTTTCATTATATCTTTGGTATTCTCTATATCAATTTGTAGCTTATGTTATTTAAAAAAAAAAAAATTGTAGCTTTATGTCCTCAAATTAAAAAATGTGTATATATTGATCTACAAATTTGATATGGTGTTTAAATATAACATCTTTCATATTTAATTATTTAATATTAAAGGGTCTTAATCCATCTTGCATCTCACTTAACTATGATAAAATATGAACTTTTAAAATAAAATAATGTGAACTTCATTTTATTTAATCTTTGAGAAGAAAAAAAAATTATCAACGACATTTTATTCTTTAATATAAAATATTACAATTTTGATTTTTTTTAATAGTTAATAAACATATTTTGATAAATAATTAAAATTGAAATTTACTTTAAACAAAATATTTCAAGTTTCAACAAATAAATACATATTAATACTAAATTTAATTAGAAAATTCAGTTATCCTTAAATCTATTATTTTACTTTTAATCTTCTTTCACAAAATAATAATGACATGTTCAATATCATTATTAATAGATAAATATATTTTTTTATAAATAAATACTAATAAATTAGCAGTTATATTAATTTTATGAAATTTGGACCTAAAACCTCGTTCTAAAGACTTTTCGGTGTCCCTCACCAACCATGCTATACCGAAATTCAAATTTATATTCATTGTAATTAATCACAGTATAGTAGAGCTCGTGCGTTGGACGGTTAGAAAAACAATGATTTATATGTAAATTATAAAATTTCAACATTATTATATTTACAAATAAAATGATAAAATATAAATTAGATTTTATTTTTATAAACTATATCCATTTTAAAATAAAATTATTATCAAATTGAATCAATAAAAATATATACAATAAAAATAAAATTAAAAAATAAATTATTATACATCATCGTTAATGATTGACAAACATACTATCTACATTTATAATTGTTATTGTTGTAACACCCCAAATTTTATAATAAATTATTTTATTAATCAAATATGATCTTAAATAATTAATTTGATTTTAAAATTATTTTAAAATACATGTTAATAAATTTCGTGATTAGTTTATGTTATATAGGTGCTTTAGATTATCGGCTACTTTTATACATATTGAACTATATGAGCAATCTAAATAACAAATATTATATTTTATATATTTTTCTAAATAGTATTTTAGTGTAATATTTTAATGAATGAGATCTTAGAAGATTTTACGTGTATATACTCGTACCAAATTAATGTAATATTTTTCTATGCGTTTGACTAATATTAAGTATGCACATAGTTATATTTCAATTATTTAAAGCTATTTTCTATTTTTAGTTATATTTTTTTAAATAGTTATCTTGAGATATAATTGATATTGTGTTTGATTTCGTTTATTTTTATATACTTGTTATGACATTGTGATTTTATATATATTTATTATGATTTAGTAATTAATATAAAATATTGATGTTATATTTATTTATTTTATAATTTTGACTATTTTCTAATATGCTGGTATTATTATAAAGTGAGTATTTTGAGAAATAAGTATAATTGTAGAGATTATTTTGAATGTGAGAGTTTCAATTATTAGTAATATGTTTTTTTATATTGATTATTTTAATTACTCTAATTTATAAAATATTAGTAATGTTTGGAAAACTGTGTTTTGAAGAATATTAAAAAGGAGATTAAATAATTATTAATTTTGTTCTAGCAAAATAAAAATAATAATAGTAAAACAAAAACATAAATAAAAGGACCAATGGGTTTGACTCATGTGTGAGGCCCTAATTGTTAATAAAATAAAACAAACAAAAAAGGAAAGGGAAGAGAGTTGGAACTTTGGAACGGCAGTGGTAAAACCAATGAAGAAACACGACAATAACCTATCGTTTGACACCGGTGATAGATAACTGTTCCAGAAAACTTTCTCTATTTTCGCCCAAATTTGAGTATATTATTTCGTTCATTTAACTCATCAATTAAACATAATTTTCCAGATTTTTAACAACCACAATTTCTCTCTAAGATACCCGACTTCTTCGTTTGTAGAATTCGTTATTTTGCAGCGTTCTCCTTCACCGTAAGTCCGATTTGAGTGAAACCAACGCCAAAACGACCGTGTGAAAAGTGGCTATATTGTCCATTGATTGGTTTTCTGATTTATGGTAATTTTGCTTGACCGAATTTCGAATTTAGTTTTTAGAGTATCTTCTCATAATTTATTTTTAATGTTTACCCATAAATTGTCGAGTTAGATCAATTGAAGGACAAAGAGCCAATGAACAAAGATTTTTTGCTCGTGGAATCGTATTTGTATGTGAAAGCATCGAAATAAGGTAAGGGGTGAGAGAACGTTTGAATTCATGAGTATAATATAATATGAGATGAATGGGAAAACCGTATTTTCCAACGATTCATTTGTGGCTCGTTACGTACAACAGTAGCCCTTTGAGTAATAAATTGATTAATGTAAAAATATGGGAATTGTGAGATTAAAATATGGAATAAAAATATTTATAAGGTGTTGATTGATTTAACTTCGTTAAATGTGTGGTATTTGATATTATTGTAATGTTTGATTTATTTTTATTAAATGTGAGATATTTGATATTATTGTGATATTATTGTGATATTGGATGTCGAATGAATTTTATGTATTTGTTTGATTAGACGTGTTTATGTGATGTGATAATAAAAAGTGAATTCATTTTGATAAGTTTATGTGATTATGATGATGTATAACTAATAATAATGATGTTATAAATTTGTGATAAGCCTATGTGATGATGTATGGTTGATGATAGTGATGCTATAAATTTGTGATAATTTTATGTGATGAGATATGATTAATGATAATGATGTTGTTAATTTGTGATGAGAATATTGAAGTAACCCCATATTTGATGAAATAATTGTGATTCCAATTTGTGTTTGAGATGAAGGTCTTAATGGAGTACCATAGGCCAACGGGGGGAGAAAATAAATATTGAGAATTTGTGAAGTGAAGATTATTTTGTCACCATATAGGTAGGGTCTGACAAGCCTAGTGATTCCGGAGAAGTACAACTGAATGAGCCTAATCGTGGCTGTCTGCTGTCAAGCCTTAAGGCAAGATTGTTAGACCTTGGAGGTATTCCGGTGGGGAATTCCTAGGTTACTTGGAGGTAGCACTCCAAATATCGGGAGCTACCACGCAACACATGTTTATCTCGACTGTCACGTATATGTGTCTCGGGTTGAGTTGAGGGGATCTATGAGGACATGACCAATTTGAATTGTCCGTCCACCGGGATGGTGGCATAGTATCAAGCCTCCTAACCAAGTACTTCAGAGTTAGAACGGTACCACATTGTGAAGTAGAGTCTAAGCTCATGCATAACATTGCATTTACTTGTGATTGTTTTGTGGTGATTGATGTGTTTCAAAAGTAATAATAATTACTCTTAGATGATTTGATGCATATTATAGTGAGATGATTATTTTACTTGAGTGACTTTGATGTTATAATAAGATACTATTTACTTAAATATTTTGATATATCGTAATGTGATTATGATACGTTCTATTATGATTGTTTGCGTGTTCTTCTTACTTATATTATACTATTAACATGATTTCGAAACTCATCCCCTTCGTTGTTTGTGTTTGACTGGCTTGGCCCTGCGTATGTGAAATCGCAGTTATTACAGGTTAATGAGTCTTGAAGTTCAAGTTTGGGAGAAGCCCCGCTCTGATAGGTGATACCGAAAATGAGAGTCATAAGTGTATTTTTATTTATTTAATTAGAAACAAATTTTTAGATGAAAATCTTATAAGTACAAGTAAACTTTTGAAATTAAGAGATTATAGTTAAATCAAGTTTATGGAGATTGCATTGTTTTATGAGTGGAAAAAGTTTATATTATTTCCTTTTAATTTTGAGAATTGTGATATCCTAAATTGGTTATAAAAGTTTTTATTTTCTTGAAAACAAATTTTCCTTATCTGCTGCGAATTAGAATTTTAAAAATTCTTGTATGAATTATTATATATTATTTTGGAATTTAGGGAGTCATAATTGTAATGTTAAAATAACTTGTTGTTTTTTTAAAAATTAAACTTGCAAATATTAAAGATATTACACAAAATCTATGCGACATTTTAGATAAATTTCGTAGTTAAATGTTTAAATATATTTTTGGTCTATGTAAATATAACTTTTTTATTTATTTTGGCCCTCGTAATTTTTTTTTTTGGTTTACAATCCTAGAATATAAAAAAATATTATTTTTGGTCCTTAATGTTAAGTGGACGTGACAAAAATGTTAGTTGATAAAGAGAAACAGTTTTTGGTCCCTATAAATATAACAATTTTTAATTTTAGTGCCTGAAAAATATTTTTTTGAATTTCATCCTTGCAATATTCAAAAAAATTATTTTTTGTCCTTAAATGAAATACAATAATTTGTATAGTTATTTTTATAAGATACTTTCAAAAATTTATAGTTAATTATTTTTAGTTACCTTAATTTATATAGTTATTTGTATAGTTATTTAATAACTTGTTGTGGAAAGGTTAGTTCAAAGTGTTTGGTAAAGTTTTTATTTTATTTTATTTACCTTTGTGGTTAGTTTGTAAGTAGAAATTGATAAGTAATATATATTAAATCTTTGAAATTTTTCTCAATACTATTCAGTATTTATTATCTCACTAATCGAATTATTTATGTAGAACAAGTGTTAAGAAATATTTAAGGTAATGTTTAAAAATATACAAATTGATCTTTATTAATAATAAACTTATGACAAGTAATGTTTAAAATATTTTCACTTCAATAATTTAAAATTTATTAATCTTCTGTTTTATTTATTTATTATTATTAAATTAATTTTCATTTTCATTTTCATATTATGTCTTAATTTAGTGTGTGATAAACTAATAAGATGTGTTAAATTAATATTTCTTCCTCTTTGAAGAATTACTCAAACAACTAGCCTTTGTTGGACCTTGGACATAATAAGTTTTATGGTCTATTACCTTCATGAGTTGGAGATAGCTTCAAGCAATTAGAAATCTTGAGTCTTCGATTAAATAATTTTTATGGAAGTATACCTTTAAATCTTTGTGATTTGACGAAACCTGAAGTCTTAGATCTATCACTCAATAACTTATCTGGACAAATCTCAATCCGTGTAAATTATTTTACTTCAATGACAAATAACGTCATGAGCTCAACTATCAAGTAACCATTTTATATGAGAAATACCAATTGAAATTCAATATTTATTTGGATCACTTCAACAAAATAGACATTTACCTATAGAAGTTTTCAATGACAATATTTAAAGTTGTAGGTATATATAACATATTTAACGTTGTTGGTTTAGGTGTCCTATACCTCTGATTACATAAATTTGTAATTAATTGTTATAACGACACACTTAAATCTGTGGGTATAAACATCAAAATTGAAAATGAAATATTTTTTAAAGGAGTCAAACTCTCAGATTGTTAGTGAAAAATTTTCGTTTACAAATTTTTCATGGCCTCCCATTAAATTTGTTTGATAAGAGCCAATTCCCAATCCTAATTTTTTCAATGGAGTCAAAAAAATTCAATTGAGCCAAAATGTATATCCCTCAATTGCTTTGTGAGCCAAAATATCTTGCCACCTTTGTTCAATCTCAAGTCCCAATCTATCACCTTCTCATCTTCATTCTGATAACCTCTACACCGCGATGATGATTCAGACCAGCGACCACCGTCCTATTACCTTTGTTTTGACCCGAGCCCCAATCTTTCGACGACGACTGTCATCTCTATTCATTCACCATCGTTTTTTGATTACGACAACATCCACGACTATGGCAACATCTCTTACATGCAAAATCCCTTTTGGCTTGTTGCGTGGACGATTGTATCAGTTTTGTCAATTGCTACAGCGAAGAATAACAACTTATGTATATTTTGTTACACAAGACCGTTGTCTTTGTTGTTTTTCTTTGTGTTGAAATTTTTTTATGGCTTGATTATCATTAGCATGTATATTTTTGGCACTATGAGATTGTGTTTGAGTTACTTTGTTAATCATATTGACTGTATGATCTTCCTTATTATACTTTTCTTTGGTTAGTTTTCATCATTTTCTCTTCCTTTTATTAGTTTGAACTTTGCTAATGTTTGAATCAATTTTTTATCAGTTGCTGTTTGTGGTGCTTTCCTTCAACGTCTACTACATTTCCATCACATTTATATCTCTATCATCGCCACAAAATCTGATATTGTGAACATTTAAAATTGTTTAAAATATTATTTGAAGTTTATATAGAAACAATATAATATTGTATATACTTTATGTGTTGTATTTTGGTTGATTCTTAAAAATAAAAGATACACGTGGCTTTCTATTGATGTTTGGCTTATAGTTAAGTTGTTTGTGTTGGTTATTTTTTTAATGACTTTATTATATTAACAAGTATATTTGTGGCACTTTGAGATTGTGACTGAGTTGCTTTGTTAATGTTGTTTTTGAGTTTCAAAATCAATTTATGTCACCGAATATATTATTGGATTGATTCGTTGACTAAGTCGCTCTCGTTAAGACTTTTTGCAGAATTGCCTAATTTGTGCAAGGCAGACTATCAACTATGAAGTCATCAGGATAAAATAGCCCAGATAAACTGTATTGAAGTTCTACTGCACCGTAGAAAACCATTCTAGAATTACACCATCAATATGGCGGTTAAATTCATTTTCAATATGACGATTAAAGTCACTCACAATATGGTACTATGACCACTCATAAATCAAAAGGACTACGACACAAAAAACCGCTCTAAAAGTATACGATGCAAAACTGTTCATAGTGATATTAGGACCACTAAATATTTGACAAGATTACGACATAACAACAGCTCTAAAAAGCAAAAGGACTACAATATAAAACCGCTCTAAAATATCGAAGGGACAGAAAGAAAAGGGAGATGTGGCTTAGAAATATATCGAGCAGAATAGAAAAGAGAGAAAATAGAAAGTTGTGAAATCTATCAAACTTTGGTGTACTTTTCACAAGAGTTTGAAGCTCATTATATAGTGATGGAAGAAAATCCACATATGTTTTCTATCCAATGTGAGACGTTAGTATTTATAGAATTGAAAACTACTCAATATATGTGATTTGTCCAATGTTGGACTTCAACAATTTTTAAATTTACACACTAACATACTCTATGTTCCAACAGTTAATCTTAATGTTTGCATGATCTTCCTTTTTTTAAAAGACAAAAATGAGATGGCACCATGAGAATTCCTTTTTTTATGGCTTGATTATACTTAGCAAGTTGTGTATTCAAATTTTCAGTTTGATCATTTTTAGGACTTGCATTATGTGCTTGAAATTTGATTACATTTTAGGTATATCATAAGTTACTAATCTTATCCAAGTTGCTCATAAGTTACATACTAGTATTTTTCATAAGTAATACCTTCTATTTTTTATGATAGGTTTCTGATGCTACTAGTGTTCAGAACCATTTGAATTCTCCTAGTCCAAAGAAAAGCCTATCAAAGATGTCTCTTTCTGCACTTTTTGGAAAACTTCAAGAACATGAAATCAAGCTTGGAAGGCTATAAAAGAAGACAAAGAACATTGCCTTGAAAGCATAGTCAAAAGAGAAAATCAATGATGAGAATTCATATGGAGATGAAAACATCACCTTCCTCGTACTGAAATTTGGTAAGTTCCTTAAAAACGATAAAACTCTTAAAAGGAAAAGTTTCAGGAAGAAGGATGTTTCCACTTCAAGCCAAAACTTCAAAAAGGCCTATATAGCATGGAAGGACAATGAAGTCAGTTCATCTTCGGATTTAGAAAGTGACGAATGTGCAAATGTTGCTTGATGGCATCACACCAATCCGACGAAGAAGAAGAAGAGCTTAGTGAATTAATTATTGAGTATAATGATGCTCAAAATGGAAATAAGAATTACTTATGGAATGTAAAAATCTGTTCAAAATAGTGTCAACTCAAAAGAGACAAATTTCATCTCTTAAAGAGAAAATTGACACTATGGATAAAGATTCTGAAAAATTAAAACTGAATTTTACATGCAATAAGTGTGATTCTCTTTCTTTCAAAATTGTCCAATTAAATAGAGTCATTGAACGATATGAAAAGGGACAAGTTGGATTGAAAAATATTCTTAATATGCAAATATATTCCAATGACAAGAGTGGTCTTGGTTACTCAAAATTTGATAAACCAAGTATAAATAAAACCATATTTATTAAGGCAAGTGACCAATCCAACAAAGAGAAAGTTATAATTATAAAAAAGATCATCATTACTATAAGAAGAATTTTATTCAAAATAAATCTCATATACACACATATAGTAGTAAATCAACTCCTACATGCTTTTATTGTGGTATAAATGGCCACACAACTAATGTTTGTCATTTTAGAAACTTTGGTGTTCCAAATGGGCATTATGTGTGGGTCAAGAAAGTTATTAATCCTCAAGGACCCAAAGCACTTTGAATACCTAACAAATCATGATCTTATTTTGTAGGTATGCCTGCAAAGTACCTATAATATGTGGTACTTGGATATTGGATGCTCAAAACACATGATAGGTGACAAAACAAAATTTTCAGCTCTAACTCTTGAATCAAAAGGCTATGTGATCTATGGAGATAAAAAAGGAAATAATTTGGGCATTGGAAAAGTTGATACATCCTCATCTCCTTCAATTGAAGATGTTTTATATGTTCAAGGATTAAAGCACAATCTTATTAGCATTAGCCAGCTTTATGACAAAGGTTACAAAATAGCTTTCAACAAAGATGAATGCATTATCCGAAATGAAGTATCAAATGAAAATCAGTTTGTTGGTAAGCATTTTAAAAATATCTTTATAATTAATCATGATGATTTATCCTTAAAAATGAAATGTCTTATGGCAAGTGACAACAATGATGCATGGCTATGGCATAAAAGATTTGCACATATCCATATGGATCATTTAAACAAGTTAGTCAAGCATGACCTTGTTATAGGCTTACCAAAGATGAAATTCATTAAGGACAAATTATGTGATGCTTGTCTAAAGGGTAAGCAAACTAAGGTTTCCTTCAAACCCAACAATATTATATCAACCTCAAGACCACTTCAATTGATACATATGGACTTGTTTAGTCCATCAAGAACTAAAAGTCTTGGAGGAAATTCATATGGACTAGTAATTTTTAAAGATTACTCAAGGTTCACTTGGACGTTATATTTGGCAAATAAAAATGAAACTTTTAAAGCATTTAAAAATTATGTCAAACTAGTCCAAAACGAACAAGCAACCAAAATTATATCAATAAGAAGTGATCATGGAGGAGAATTTTAAAAGACCTCGTTTGTAGAATTTTGTGAAGAAAATGGAATCTTCCATAACTTTTCTGCACCAATAACACCTCAACAAAATGGAGTTGTTGAGAGAATGAATAGATCATTGGTAGAACTTGCAAGGATCATGCTAAGCAACTCAAGTTGACTGTAAGACCCTTAATTTTTAAATTCAAACTTTTGCAATTTTTAGGGTATTTTGTGTTAAATTACTCACGAGAGAATCGACTATATGGTACCTTCAGGATTGGTGCTCATGATGAATGGAGCATGGGAAGATGAAGAGGATTCCTCAGTTAGAGTTGAGACAGAGGCCACCGTAGGAGCTGGAGATATAGTGGTTGGGCCGGGGACTGGCGGAAAGGATAAAGGGTCGATGCCAATAGGAAGAGACATTGCAGAACCATCTAGGTCGGTCGAGTCAGAACTTCCATTTCCGGTGAATGATCCCCTACCGACTGTCATTGAAGTAGTGGACTGTTTTGAGATTCCAGCGCAATTGAAGCCACCTATCTCGTGGGTGAATCTGACTTCTAAGTAGACTGATCCTTCTATGGATATTGATGAGGAGGAGGTTACTTCGAAGAGAGATATTGCGTCCGAAGGAACTTGCGGAGTGTGTGGAGGTCACCCATGTTATTGTAGTTTGTAGTGGATGATCAAATTAGTTTTGTTGTATAGGGACTTAATGTCTTTTTGGTGGTAGTACTTATTTTATTTTGGGATGACTGTATCTATAACATATATTGTTAGTTGATTTTTGTTTTGGTTGGTCCATGTTCCATTTTTTGACGTGACCATGGGGGGATAGCATTCTTGGAGCAGTACTTTTGTGCAGGTGTCTGTCGATAATACCCCAGGGGTATGAGCGATGTCTGATAGGTCTCATAGCCCCGATGTATTTTTCTATTTGTATACTTATGATTATCGTCTCACAAACTATTTTAGTTGGTTTGTATATATGATGTAGTTATTCAAGACTTTTGTCATTTGTGTTAAAACATGATATTTTATTAATTTGTTTTTGAAAAAAAATGCACTCGCGCTGTTAAAAATCTGGGTGTTACATTTACCAAAATACTATTGGGCAGATGTTGTAAGTACAATTTGTTATGTATCCAACCGAGTCATAATTCGACCAATCTTAAATAAGACTCCATATGAACTCTAGAAAGGTAGAAAGCCCAATATCTCTCACTTTCACATATTTGGATGTAAATGTTTTGTGTTGAACAATGGTAAGGATAACCTTAGAAAATTCAATGAGAAAGCTAATGAAGGTATCTTTATTGGCTACTCATTATCTAGTAAAGCTTTTAGAATTTTCAATAAGAGAACTTTGTTAGTTGAAGAATCTATGCATGTATCATTTAATGAATTTAACCCTTGTAAAGAGGACAAGATTGTCTCTTGTGATGATGATGATTTTATAACTGATGATATAAGCAAAGACAATCAAGATGGTCAACAAATTCAAGAGAATGAAGTCAGCATTGAGCAGCAAGATCAACATGATAATCTTCCTAAGGAATGGAGAACCCATAGAGATCACCCAATTGACAATATTATAGGTGATATCAACAAAGGAGTTACTATAAGGCTCAAAATCCAAGATGCATGCTTGAATATGGAATTTGTTTCTCAAATAGAACCTTTCAAGATTGGTGAAGCACTTAAAGATGATCAAAGGATACTTTCCATGGAAGAAGAACTAAAACAGATTGGAAGAAGTAAAGTGTGGGAACTTGTTCCTAATCCTGGAAATAAACACATCATTGGTACCAAATGGGTGTTTAAAAATAAACTAGATGAAAATGATATAGTTGTTCGAAACAAGGCAAGGTTGGTTGCTCAAGGATACAATTAAGAAGAATGGATCAACTTTCATGAAATATTTGCTCCGGTAGCAAGGTTAGAAGCAATCCGTTTATTACTTGATTATGCTTGCTCTATGAATTTTGAATTATTTCAGATGGATGTCAAGAGTGCTTTTCTCAATGGCTACATTAATGAAGAAGTATAAGTCAAACAGCCACCTGACTTTGAAGACTTCAAGAATCCTTCACATGTTTTCAAATTAAAGAAAGCTCTTTATGGTTTGAAACAAGCTTCAAGAGCTTGGTATGATAGACTAAGTAACTTCTTATGTGAATGAGGATTTGAAAAGGGATAAGTTGATAAGACATTATTCATTAAAAGAACTAATGATCACACTTTACTTGTTCAAATCTACGTTGATGATATCATATTTGGATCAACCAATAATGAAATATGTGAAAAATTCTCATTAATGATGCAAGGAGAATTTAAAATGTCTATGACGGAAAAGTTAAATTATTTTCTTGGACTCCACATGAAACAACTCAAAAATGACATATTCATAAATCAAGCAAAATATTGCAAGAAATTGTTAAAAAGATGTGAGATGGACAACAACAAAGAAAGTGCAACTCCTATGGGATCCAGAACATATGTAGCTAAAGATGAATCCGGTATTTCAATAGAAATATCAAAGTACCGAGGTATGATTGGGTCTCTTTTATATCTAACGGCCAGCTGGCCAGATGTTATGTTCAGTGTCTGCTTATGTGCAAGATTTCAAACAAATTCTAAAGAATCACATATTGTAGCAATAAAACAAATAATGAAATATTTGAAAGGAAAAACCAATGTTGGCCTATGGTATCCAAAAGGCAGTATATGCAGTTTAGTTGGTTATTCTCCTTCTGACTATGTTGGATGTAAAATGGATCGAAAACGCACAAGTGACACTTGCTATATCTTAGGTAATGCATTAGTATCATGATCCTGCAAAAAACAAGCTTGTGTGGCCCTAAACACTCCTGAAGCAGAATACATAGCAGCAGGAAGTTGTTGTGCACAAATTCTATGGCTCAAGCAACAGTTATATGACTATGGACTTGATCTCGGATGCATCCCACTAAGATGTAACAACACCAATGCAATCAATATCTCAAAGAATTCAATCATGCAATCTCGGACTAAACACATTTATATACGTCATCACTTTCTGCGAGATCATGTGCTCAAAGGCAATGTTAAAATAACATTTGTGGATACTGTAACACCCCGATTTTTGATCCAAGACATTACTTAAAAATATTTATTTTCTTTCAAAAACAACATTATATATATATATATATATATATATATATATATATATATATATTTTAAAGTAGTTCATCATATGATCAATAAAATTTTTCTAGTAAATAGTTTGATTTCATTTTAAGAAATAACACAATGCAATTTATCGGATACTATTATTTTTGAAAAGACAATTTACTAATTGTAGAAAATGTTCACTTAAAATAGAATAATTCAAGTTTTTCCTAGCGGAAGGACCCCGCCTCCGCATTTCTATTTAAAATCGACGATGAAAAGTAAATAAACTTAAAAATTGTATCACAACGGTCTTATCACTACAAGCATTATTATTATTTTATTAAAGTACCCAATTTTTCCATGCGCGTGCGTCAAACATACGTCATTCATGCAACTCTTCGAAATCATTAGTACCTAAATGTTGGTGTAAGGGGTCAGTTCATCCCACGGAAAAATTAAACCAAATAATAAGTTAACAACCATAAAATATAAATATAAAATCTTTTTGTAATAAAAGATTTAGAGAAACTGATTTTTATAATTCGTAAGGTGTATCAAAAATTATAAAATGTATCTAAATAACAAGTAGTAACTCACCTTAGAACAAATAATTATATAAAAATAACAATGACAATAAAATGTATGCAAATTATGCATGTCCTAAACATATATGATCCAGATATAGCCAACCACTAAGACGTCCACACATAAGTCACTCATACTAATGGGGAAAATTAAACCAGCCACTAAGGCGTCCACAAAGATGCATATGATATGTCATGACAATGATAATGATGTTTGAAATGTACAAATCACTAGCCACTTAGACAACCACAAAGAAAAAATCATAACACAAATAACCAGCCACTTAGGCAACCACAAAGAAAACTATTCAAACCACAGATCACCAACCACTTAGGCAACCACAAAGACAAATTATTCAGATTAATTTTTTTTAAATTACATAAAACATCAAATTTACGTTATCATGGATATTCATAGTTAGAACTCAATAACTTCAACACATCAAATGTGAACAAATATCTCAAAATCACTACGTGTTATTGATAAAAATTAAAACTCTTATCACCAAGAATACAATAACAACATAAAATTCATTCCTTTTACTATAAAGTTTTCCGCATTCTAAAAATGGACTATTCATTAATGCATTCAATAATCAATTTTCTCATATTGTTAAAATAAAATATAAAATATAAAATTCTCATCAATTTCATCAAGACACATATATTGTTCATAAAAGTCAAGTTTTAAATTTAAAATACTCAAAAGTCAAGAATTAAAATCAAATACATCATAATAAACATGTTAATAATTATATCATTATAAAAATTATAACTTTATAATTAAGTACTCTAAACCATGTATGACATTAAACATTTTCACAACAAACATATTGATCAAGGTATGATAATAAAAATATAACTCTATAATTAATTTCATCAAGATAGAGATATTACTCAAAAGAAACAATCAAAGCATTATAGTTGATTTATTTACGACGAAAATAAAGTCCACCTTTTTCTTTTAAGACATCTAGACATCATATCAATATCTTACGAATCGCTAATTTAATATCTAGCCTAACTCTGCATGGGGAAAAAGCCCTTACCTCAAGTGCTTTCCTTCCAGGTGACACTATAAAGCCCTCGAGAATCTCACCACGATGAATAAAAGTTTATAGCTTCGATCAGAATGCGAGGGAATGTAAGGATGGTTGTTTGAGTGGCTTAGAAAATATTTGAGATAAATGTAATGTTGGTAATGGCGTGTGAGTGATTATGACTTAATTTTCTCTACTGCAAGTTTAATCGTGTCCTAAGAAGGAGAGGTGTATGTGACTAATAAATGAGGCATAGAGCTAATTAGAGAGAATGAATAATTCTCTTCATTGAGTTTAATTGCACACATGAATAAGGAATTAAATTGGAACAATGCCATTCAATGACAAACCATTAAGAATTAATTGGCATTCATGTATTTATTCTTGCTAGTTACACATTTGAATGGACACAATATAAACTAAATGTTATTAAAATAAAATAAAGTTATAAAAGTAGTAGTGTGGGTGATTCAATTTTGACTTAGTCAAAATTGGCTTGGTCATTGTTCACTCTAAGACAGATATTTCTACGAGTTTTAATTAGTCAATACTAAAAAAATCCAATAATGAATTATTTAATATAAAAATACTTACTAGCAGATATTTTAAGAATAATTATCTTACTATAGTCACACTAAATTAATCAAAAAGGATAAACGAGACTAAGAATTTTAAATTAATTAATTAAAAAAAAAAGTGTTACAGATACACATAATCAACTAGCAAATATTTTCACAAAGTCACTAAAGACTCATTCTACAAGATACGAAGAGAACTTGGCATTTTAAATGAAAATGATCTTTAATGCAAGGTATCTATACTTTGTAAGTCACTTCTCTTCAAAATCTAAAATCTTCACTTGAAATGTTGATAAAATTGATTCTTTGATGTTTTTGTGTTTTCTAAATAGGAATATGTACTCTACATGTTGTCCTTTTTAGTGAAAATTCGGTTTTAAAAAAAAAAATTGATATCGTAGCCGAATACACATTGTATGTATTCAAATACATGTTTCCAGGAACTGCTGCATTCGAATACAACCCGTGTGTAGTTGAATACATGTTTACATAAAATCCTGTATTTGAATACAACCAGTGTGTAGTCAAATAAAGATTCACGATTTTCCCTATATAAAAACTTTTTCACATTTTAGGTCATTTTTCACAATTTCAGTAGCCGAATAGAGGTTTTCTTCACTTCCATTTCTTCCAAAATCTCATTCCATCTTTCATGCAACAGTTACCCAATTACTATACCAACATACATTGCATATAAGATCACTCCAAACTAACAAGTTTCACTCCAAAATCAAATTTCCCAAACCCAAAATCCCAAATTTTCCCCAAATCTGAAAACCTTAACTATCACCATGGATGCTCGGAAAATAGGTTCCAGAACATAGCATGTTGCATTGGGTCCTTAAAAAAGGAGGGCTAGAACTGATAATATGGCAGACTTATCTCGCTTGCTTCACTCACTAGAAGAAATCGACCGATTTCGAACCTACTACTCCAATAAAAAGCTAATCACTCCTAAGTATAGTACTCTTGATTCCTTTTTTGCTTTTAAGTTTCCTGAGTTACTTAAGGCCCAAAATTTAGAAGACTTCATTGGTTATAACAACCCCATCTATCCTGATTTAGTTAGGGTATTTTACTGTAATCTCAAAAAGGAAAGGTCTAAGTTGGTGTCTCAGGTCAAGGAAAATACATTGAGTTAGAAACTCAAACTATTGGAGAAATATTGCAATTTCCATTTGAGGGTCAGAAACTTAGGCCCATAAATTTGTGTGAATGGGTAAATATTACCAAATATGATGCTTATGTTTCATTGTGTCGGTTTGACAAAGACACCATGGAACGTAAAAGGGAACAAGTTGGTTCCGAATTTGCTAGGCAACGGTACGGAGTTGGAAATTTGACTGTTGACTAAAGGCTATTGCAATATTTTCTAAGCTACATTCTGGTTCCTAAGGCTGACAATTATTCTCAAATATCTGAATTTGAGCTTCAGATCATGTTTTTCATGATAAAAGGATGTGATCTCAACTGGTCTTACTTTTTCCGCTCTGTAATATTTGCTTCCAAAGATGCTATTGGTTTACCTTATGCTAAAGAGGTCACCAGAATCTTGGATCGTTTTAAAGTGGATTTTTCTGGAGAAGTTATGTATAAACAGTCCAAAGAAAATTTGTTCGATTTGAACGTGCTTCTAAGTACGAAGATAGTGTGGAACAAACAACTTCAGGCCTATGTTCATAAAGGCGGTCTTGGCCAAACATCTACTACTGTCCAAGATGATGAAGACGCTGAAGAAACGACATCTGATGATGATCATGTTTCAAACCGGATGGTCATGGATAAATTCAACTCTCTGCAAACCTTCATTACTACACAATTTCAGAATATGGACACCTCCATCAACAACCGCTTTCAAACCATGGAAACTTTGTTGCATAAACTCAACGGCCTATCAGTCAAAATTGACCACCTCCCATCGGATGATGATATGTAGTTCAATAGTGATATGGAATTTGTTGTAGTTTGTTTGTCGTTAAAATGCTTTATGTAGTTTTGGTTGTAACTCTATAACTATGGTTTTTGCATCGCGATGTAACACTTGAACATGTTTTACTTTCAATTATGTGATGTTTTTATTCCCTACCTTGTATGATGTTTATATTCCCTATATATGCTTGGTATTTTGTTTGTTGTTTTCATTTTTTCATTCTTTTTTATCATGTCAAAAGGAGGAGAAAATTGGTATGTTGTTGTTGTTAAACCCTTTTGTAGGTATTAAATTTTTTTTAAACATGATGGCATGAACTCAAGCTCAACGGGGGAGTTAACATGTATTATAGAGAAGAAAAATAAAAAAATCAAACACGTTGAAGTCTCACCAACAACAAGATTTTATCATTACCAAAAAGGAGAGAATGTAAAATACGTATGTTTTTTATGAAGACAAAGACCAAGGAAAGTGATCAAGTTGCAAGCTCAAAAAGAAGTCAAACTATAAAAGTCAAGTATGGTCGAATATGCTAGAAGTCTTATAATGTAAACGTACATGATGCAATCTAATATTCTTATATTTCTAATGCACATGAAAACCTTTCGTTTTAGGATATGCATCAAAAGAATTTTCAAAGTGTCAAAACTCATGAACATATTTTGAAAATAAAGTTTTTGACAAAAATAAATGTTGTATTCGACTACAACATGTTATAGCCGAATACATGTGCTAAGTCAGTAGCTAAAACTAAACATTTGTATTCGACTACAAGATGGTATATTCTAACACAAGTGCTAAGTAAGTAGCTAAAACTGAACATTTGTATTCGACTACGAGATAATGTAGCCGAATACAAGTGCTAAGTCAGTAGCTAAGACGACATATTTGTATTCGACTACAACATGGTGTAGCCGAATACAAAACCAAGTCAGTGGAAAAATTCATTTATCTGTATCCGAATACAAGAATGTGTATTCGAAAACAAGCTTTAAAATTCAAATAAAACTAAACGTCAAAAAGAGGTGTATTCGACTAAACTTCTGCTGTAGCCAAATACAACTGCAAAACAATGCAATTTTTCTATTCAGATTCAATCTGGATCATTGCATATGTTCATCAAACCTCTAGGAATGATTGCCACTGATCTGAAGTGATGTCTGTGTTGTATAAATATCTCACAGCTTCAATTTTAACTCATCAATCCTACTACCAAACTTAGAACAATTTTCTGAAATATTCGCAAAGTTATATTTTCCATATTTCAAGTACACGTACTACATTTTCATATCATTGTGAAAGGTTCTCTAGTGTACTTGAAATTACATTGGATTGATATCATTGTACAAACTATTATACTATTGTTCTTAGTCAAGAACATTGCTAAAAAATCATTGAAGTTATTGTATTGTTTTAAAGAAGGTGGTGTACTTTCTTCAAGTATTCTAAACTAAGATAGTGGTGTGCTATCTTAGGCAGTCTGTTAGAAGTTTGTTGTATAGATCCTAGGGTGGGATTTGTACTTATTCTAACAATAGTGGAAAAATCTCTCGTGGTGTGCAAGAGGACTGGATGTACCCTTGGTTGTAAGGTTCTAAACACCTAATTCACCCCCCCCCCCCCCCCCCCCTTTTCTTGTGGCCC